>NW_022196896.1:114438145-114445514 GCF_008632895.1 Mastomys coucha
GAGAGAGAGAGAGAGAGAGAGAGAGAGAGAGAGAGAGGATGGACTCAGGAGCCAGGAGGTGTCTGGTGAGGCTGTTGGGGGTTTTCGGAGCCAGAGTGTTCCGCTAAGCCTGGCATGTGAACAGAGGGTTGTGTCACTCAAGTGAAGGGAGCCTCCACAGGCAGGTCTGAGCAGAGGGTGGGAAGCAGCTGTGGGGATGTTTGAGGCTCTGCTGAAAATCAAATGTGATATGCAGAGATCTCCAGGAAACGAGTGAGGGCTCAAAACAAGAGGACATCATGGTGAACACTTGGTAAGGAGTGTTCCAAGAAGGCACATCTGATGCTAAGGCCACCCTCACCATCAGGACAGACCACCCCTGCTGCTTAGAAGCCTGGAGCATCTGTGACCTGGAATACGTCCACAAGTTAACTAAAGACACACGCAAGGGAGGACGTACCACAGATAAATGCCGGAGCGAAGAATGTGGATGTCTGAGCCATACAGACTGAAGGAAAAGACAGCTGTGGGCAGGGCCAGACTTGCTCTGATTCTGGAGGGCAGATTGTAGAATTAGTAGGGGGCAGAAACTTGGGTTAGTATACAACAATTAGAACACATTGAGGGAACAAGAAAGAGGCTTTTCTTAGCAATGTGAGTTCTTGTCTGTCACCCACTGTGGATGTGGGGACAGAGATGGTGAGAGTCCAGCATGGAGACCAGCATCCATGCATAGATAAGATGCCCTTGGCTTTTGTGATGAGTAGTATTAATTGTCAATTCACTGGACTCTAGAATCAGCAGGGATGTGGGCCTCTGAGCATGCCTGTAGGGTATCGTCTAGACAGTGTTTACTGACGCGAGAGGACCCTTCTTAGCTGTAGGCTGAGTCGTTCCCTGACTAGAGACTCCTGGCTGTATAAAATTGAGGAACTAGTTGAGCACAAGCATCAACACGTTCTCTTTACTGTGGATGTGATGTTACTGACTGCCTCAAGCTCCTGGTCCCTAAACTTTATGATGGACTAGAGCATCAAACTGTGAGCTAAAATAAACTGTTTCTTTCCTAAGTTGTTCTTATCTGGGGATTTTCTCATGGCCACAGAAAGGAGACCAAGCAGTGTATTCTGCCCATTCTCAACACCTTTCCCACTTCACAAGCTGATTGTACAACCATGGAGTCTATAAAGTGCTCTGGGCAGCTCTGCTACAGAGTGAAAGTGGCATTCAAAAAATCCAAAGCCAGGAAGAAATGAACCACTCAATAGGATCTGGAAGTTCTTAGAAGCACCCTTAGTGGTGATATTTAGAACTTCACTAAATAGAATTTTCCGGATCCTTGGATTCAGTCACGCAGGCAAAGCATGGTTTATGTGGTTAAGCATTCCTTAAACAGGGCCTGAAAAGACTCTTGACTTAAGAGTTTACCAACATTAGAGAAATTTTGCAGCAGAAGTGCTATCCACAGGAGGCTACCTAGAGCAAGGATATAGTTCAAAAATTCTAAAAGGAGACTCAGGGAAAATCTAACCTGGTACTAATCTTTCTGTGAGACCTAAAGTGGCATGTATGTCTCTATTTTCATAAACTCAAGAAGCTAAAATGTTCTTAGGCACAAACCAGCAAGTTTAGAAGGAAGCTGACTGATAAAAAAACCACGGCAGTGCTGACACATCCCATCACTTGGCTAAGACAGTCACTGCTCACAACAGGGCTAGGGTGACAGCCATGACTGATGCCACTTCACTGAACTCCAGTGCTGAAGCCCATTGTCCAATTTGTCATTGTTTGGCTACAAACATAGTCATAAACTAAATACAGGACAGCACAGATGCTCATCTTCTGTTTACAGTTCAGCCATCTTCCTTCCCTCTCTAGAGCCACAGCTTCAGGAAACAGGTAGAAGCTTTCGGGAAAGAAGAATCTTGCGTTCCCCAGAATGCAGTTCCAGAGACATGGATACAGGATCATTCTTTTTTAATTGAATGCAAATGTGTGTGTGTACATATACACATATATACACATGCAAGTTAAGATGTTAAGAGAGACAAAACAACTTTAGTGGATGAGGAATGTTATCTGCTTGAAGGCACAAAGAACAGAGAGACATATCTCTGTTTATCTCCCCTTCCTTTCCCTCTTTGTGTCTCCCTCTCCCTCTTTGTCTCTCCCCTCCCTCCCCTCCCACCCCATTCCCCCCTTTCTTCCTTATGTGTACACAGGAACACTTAACACACGCATAGACACAGTCTAGCTTGGCTCTAAAAGTCCATCACACTCCACGTAGGAAATACAGCTGCTCTAGTGGCTAAGCCCCTACTTCTGCTCTCTCCCAGGACACAGACACAAGACACAGGGCGCTGAAGCTCCCTCTCCAGAGGTGGCTGCCCATGCGCTTGCTCAGCCTGTGACATACATTTGAAGCATGCTGGGGTGGAAAGCACATCATGGAGCTTTGAAGATATGTTAAATGGTGTAAAAATTCTGTGGTGGCTCATATTAGTTTTGTAGTGAAATAGTGCTGCCCCGAGTAAACTGGGTTAAATATGCTGCGTCACTAAAGCTAATCAAGCCTAACCCCTTCTCCTATGTGTCCATCAGAGCCTTCACCGTCATACGCGTGGCCGTATTCTGTTCTGATGGGAGGCATCTGTAACTTCTGAGACATTCTGTCCTTCAGGCTGAGACCTCCCTACCTGAGTTGAGCGTATTTTGTAGGTTCAAGGTCCTTGGAGAATAGAGCAGGATGAAGTCAGCTGACTGCCAGGGCTATTGGGTGTGCAGTGTGTTTGGTTAGATGATGGAGCCCACATCCCTATCTACTGCCAGGCTCTCTTCATTACTTAGACACCTCCAAGCCGTGACTTAAAGGAAATGAACAGTTAGGAATCATCAGTCACTCCTTCCAGGAGGCACGGAGGTGACAGCACTGCATAAGATTGCAGGCCTTTGAGTCACCGAGCCATAAACCCACAGGCTATCAAATCTCCTCGTCCTCCTAGAGCTACACAAGAATGACTGATGGGAATGTATTTGCCAGTGCCACTGGTCACAGAGGTCAGACTGGGGCATGTAGCCCCTTGTAGCCAGCAGTCCCCTCCAGCCAGCAGTCTCTCGGATGCAATCAGCCGGCTGAAGAATCCTCACTGCGTTCCCATCTGACATGAGCCCATTTTCTACGTGTGACCCATTTTTGTCTGTGGGAAGCCAATTTCTGGAAGAAAGGCAATGAAAGTCTGGGTTGGAAAATTCATGGCCTTTCACTTGGAATGTTTCAGATGGGACATGACTGGAGACACAGACTTGCATCTCATAATACAGGAAGTACCGGGACTTGGCATCTTTTAGCCAGGCTACCCACCTGGCTACAGGGGAAGGCTGGAAGAGGTAGGTACCTTTTTTTGGTGAGAGCCTGTCCCTAAAAGCTTGTGACCTAAAAGAGGTCCTCCAGCTCCTTCCTGCTGGTTTCTGACTCCGTTATATAATAGGGCATCCAAAGATACTTAAGAGGCTTGCAGATACAAGCTATGGCATGCCCTGCTTATGTCCCTCCTGGGACTGCCACTCTGGTAAAAATAAAACGTCAACATTTGTGGGGGCCTCAGTAACTGCTTCTTTCCTCATGGCTTGCAGCCTCAGAACTTTGCTATTTCTGAGGAGACAGAACTGGTCCTGCCCTTGAGCCAATAGCGGCTAGTTTGCCACCTGTCTCCTACGTTTTTTCCCCCTCTCCTACGTTCCTGTCTTGTACCTTAGATCGGCCCTTCTTGATCAATCTTAATTGGTATATCGTCATTATTCTAAAGGATGTGATTATATGTTGTATTATTTTATAGCACATCATTATTAGTAGTATGTCATTATTATAAAGTTATTAGCACATCCTACTTTCTTTGGGTACAAAGTTCTAGATGAAAATCACCTTTTATATGCTTAGCAGTTTATTGTCTGTGTTTGAAAGAAATGCAGAAAGAGAGAGAGAGAAACACAAACTGAGAAATCTGGGGGAAGAGAGGAGATTAATATTTAGTATCTAAGCAAAGGTTAGGTGGTTGATATGGGTAAATTGTGTTGTCCCAAATTCACACAGAAAGTCGTAACTTCTAGTACTTCAGAATGTATGACCTTGATTGGAACTAGGGTTGCTGCAAATGTAACTAGTGGTGTGCATCCTTGTGCGATACAGCTGATGTCTTTACAAGAAAGGGAATTAGGGTAGGATATACTCGATGTTCAAATTACACTTGTATGAGTGAAGTTTTTAAATGTAACAATCTGGACACGGGCCAAAGTGTCATATGGAGAAAAGGAGACAGGATGGAGGCAGAGATTGGATGATGCCATCTGTCAGCCAAGGGATGCTATGGGCTACCAGCTAGCACCTGGAATTATCTCTCTCAGGTTCCTCAGAGGGAACCACCCTGGTTCCAGCACCTGAGTCCAGACATCAGCCCCCAGAACTGTTGGAAAGTATTTGTGATCTTGAAGCTCCTCACCCATGGGATATTGGCTGCATCAACTCTGGGAAACTCTTCTGGGAGGCCCACTGAGGTCCAGGTAACAGAGCCAATGCTTTACTGTGGCCTGAAGAAACAGCACGATTCTACTCTCACCCGTGTGTTCTTAGTGTGCAGCTAGGTGCAGCTAGGTGCAGCTAGAAACAGCCCATCGCCATTACTCCAAAGCAGCAGAGCTTGGCTGAGAGTCTGGAGTAGAGCTGCATGTCTGAGAAGTGTAGCTCTGCCCTTCGTCCTTCGTGTGGAAGGACAAGCTCCTTCCAATGCCCTAGAGAGCTACCCAGAACCCAGAGGAGCCTTTCCCTTCTCCTATCACAGTTCCTCAAAGGGTGGTCCCCAGATCTTCCTGGGAGTTGGTTCCAGAGACTATAAATGATATCATTCAACTTCCTTTTTTTATTATGTGAACAACTGTCTGCTGTTGCCAAAGTGACAGTGGGGAATAGAGGAACCAGAAGTAGCCACTTTACCTGTCCCCAGCAGTTAGATGCTCAGAAGTAGATCAGAAGGGCAATTAGTGTCACCAAAAAAAATCTTCGATGTCACTGGAGGACATTTCATTTTGTTAAGTCTTGAGACATCAGGCCACAGCTTCTCAGCATTCTCTGTGACACAATGAGACTTAGGTTACATCACTGCTGGCCAACTGGAATTCCACGCTGGCTCAAGAAAAGCAATTGCATAGTTCATTTTAAAGTACAAGCTAAAGGGCCTCTTTCTTTTCTTTCTTGTTTATTTTTCCATGGGACAGTGTAGTTACTTGAAAGAGTAACTGACGTGGGTTCTTAGACTTGACTTGGCAAATGTTCTTGAAGTGTGTGAGCCTGCCTTCTCAAGGGAAAATATGCCTAGTCTATGGTGTCCATGATGGGAATTTAGTTTAATGCACAAGTTGGAATTTAGGGAAACTTGAATCTGTTACCATGAGCATATCACTCTGATTTTTCCATGGCTGGTGATGAGCTGAGTGAAGATGGCTTCTGATACTGTGTAATAAGATGTGTCCGTATTGGCAAGGGTTCCTGACATTGTCTACCAGGTCAACACATGACATAAAACCAGGTGTGGATTGAGTTCTGTTCCAAGCACTCTATTCCAGAGTTTCATGGATTTAAAAAAATGATTTACTTATTTACTTACTATTTAGTGTGCATTACTGTTTTGTCTGCCTGTATGTCTGTGTGAGGATGTTGGATTCCCTGGAACTGGAGTTATAGACAGTTGTGAGCATGCTGGGAATTGAACCCCAGTCCTCTGGAAGACTAAGGACTAAGAGCTAGTGATCTTAACTCCTGAGCCATCTCTCTAGGCCCAGTCATGGATCTTATATAACAATAGAAAATATCCATTGCTCTGGCTTCAGACTCCAGATTGCATCCAATCTATAGGAGCCACCTATAGATTGCTCAGTTTCTCCACACTGAGGAAAACCATCCTTATGCACAAAACCTGTGGGTACACTCCTCCCTCTCCCAAAATACTCTTGTGTGCAGCTCTCTTTGTCACACACCTCAGTCAAAACAACATATATGAATAGAATGGGTGCAGAAACAAGAACCCAATTACCTTTTTATGAAGCTAGATATCAAAGAGACTTGGAAAAATAATGTAAGGACACCCTGGTCACTACATTTTCATGTAAATGTTATTTAAGCTAACGTGAAACAGACTTGGGACCATTGTTTCAAAGAATAAAAAAGATAGATAAAAAGATATAAAAGTAGATATAAAAGCTTCTTTATTTTTGACATGATAAATATCCTTTATAGAAGCCATATTAACAATGCTAGAGTCACAGTAGCTTTTATTGGTATAAAGGGAGCCTGAAACTATAAGGTTTGAGGATTACTGATTGTTTTAGTTTCCTGCTATTTGCTGGGAGAAAACATTCAGATGAAATGCAGCATAGGAAAGGAAATGGATGATTTCAGTTTATAGGTTACAGTCTGTCACTGAGGAAAAGTCAGGGCAGGAATTCAAGCAGGTGCTTGTTGGGAGGCCTGCTTGTATTTCACACAGCTTTTCCTGTGACCAAAGAACTCAACTCACAGTCAAGGAAGTACAGGAGAAACCATGTGGGAACACTGCTTGCTGGCTTGTGAAGGCCCCTGCTTAGCTTGCTTTCTTATATAGCTCAGGTCTACCTGCCTAGGGAATGGCACCACCCACAGTGGGCTGGGTCCCCCCCCCCCCCAAGGCAATTAACCACCAAGACAGTCTTGCACAGACATGCCACAGGCCAACCTGACCTTAGAATTTCCTCAGTTGAGGTCCTCCTCTCGTGTGATTTTTATGTTGTGACAAATCTGGTAGTTAAAGCTCACCAGGATTTTGCAGAAGAATATTTCTCAAAATTGAATCTATACCAGGCTACCAATGACCAAGTCTTGACACATTTTAGTTTTAGTTTGAAATTATTTGGAGTATGTTCCCATATCACAGTGGAATTAAGTTTAAAATGAAATTGTATTTATGTGTATGTGTGTGTCTCTATGTGGGTGTATGCCACATCTGGGGTTGGGGTTGGGGTGGGCTAGTGATGGAGGTCAAAAGGGCTTGTCAGATCCACTAGAATGTGAGTTACAGGTATTTGTGAGCAGCTCAGTGTGGGAGCTGGGAATTGAACCCAGGTCCTCTGGAAGAACAGCAGGTACTCCTCACCACTCAGCCATCTCTCCAGCTCCCCCACAGCCCCCACATCAAATGTGAAACCCTTGACAGCCCCAGTGTTGGAAAATGAAGCTCTTCACTTCTGAAGACCTGATATGTCAAGAAGAAATCACAGTGCAATGTAGTTAGTACTTAGAAGTAAATCACAGAGGAAGTAGGACTCATCAAAATTCATAGTATCCAAATAAAAGCATACCTGGAAA
>NW_022196896.1:114445524-114457908 GCF_008632895.1 Mastomys coucha
CTGCAAAGAACAAGTAAGAGGCAAAGGGAAATCAACTCCAAAGAAAACAGAAGCTCGGAGGACCATGCAGCCAGAACAAAGGTTCTAAATGCAACCAGTCAGTAGAGATGTCATCCTGAAGGAAAAGTTGGTCCTTTGAAAAGGTTGATAGAATTAGTAAGTCCATAAAACTTTCCTCAAGAAGAATGGAGAAGGCATAAAATACTGATGCAGAGAATGAAATGAATTACAAGATGATATGATGGAAATTATCTACAAATTTTAGAAAATCCCATGAAAATAGGAGTATTTTTATACCTATTAAAGAAATTGGATCTCAATGTCAGACATTCCCATAAGTCCAGGTCCAAATTGACTCAAATGATTTAAGGGGAGATAATGCTCTTTAAATTTCATTTTCATGCAATGTAACCATTGTTCTAATTCACTTCACAAGACAGCACAACTTTACGGAAAGCTGACAAGGGCTGAACAAGAAAGAAAAATTGCCAGTCAATTTCTTTCATGAATGTAAATGCAAAATCCTGAACAAAATGCTAGCAAATTGAATCCCATCATGCATAAATAGAACAATATATTACGACCAAATCAAGTCTAGTTCAGCACTCCAAGATTTGCTTATCATTAAAGAAAAAAAAAATCAATGAGTGGAGGCCAAAGAGATGGCTCAGTGGGGAAAGTACCTGCTGCTAAGCACAATGAGCTGACTTCAATCCTCAGGACAAATATGTTAGGAGAAAAGAATTGAGTTCTGCAAGTTTTTCTGACCTCTACATGTGTGTCATGGCACTCGGGCTCAAAGAAAGAGTGGGGCGGGGAGGAAGGAAGGAAAGAGGAGAGAGGGAAGGAAGAAAGGAAGGACAGAATAAAATAAATCAATTAATGTGTCTACACACACACACACACACACACACACACACACACACACACACACACACACACACCCTGTTCTATAAAGAGAATTGGGTTCATGGAGGCTGGAGAGATGACTCAGTGATTAATACCATTGGCTACTCTTGCAGAGGACCAGAGTTTAGTTCTCAGCACCCATGTAATTTCAATTCTAGAAGATCTGGACCCTTTCTTATAGCCATTATTGACACTGTGTGATCATGGTATACACACACACAGATAGAGAGAGAGAGAGAGAGAGAGAGAGAGAGAGAGAGAGAGAGAGAGAGAGAGAGAGAGAGAGAGAACTCTCATACACTAAGATAAATCTTTTTAGGAATAGAGAATTATGGTTTTCATCTGTAAAGAGCTTAAAAGTCTCTAGTGTTGCCATCGGTCATAAACCACCTAACGTACTAAAATCAACTTCTCCACTCACCAACAAGCCAGAGTCCCAGGACAGGCTATTGATGGCAGGCACTGCTCACAGCCTCGGCCTCAGAAGAGAGGCAGCCCAGAGCTGCCTCTATAAGAATTTAAAGCCCCAGGAAAGGGGCTTCAGGATTCCCACCTATGACTGTGACGTCCTCTGGAGTCCAGCCAAGTCAGGGCATCTTCTGTGAGGCCACTGGTGTGCAGCTGACGGCCTTACAGATTTCATCTTGGTTATCTTGAGCTGTTATTTTTTATTAGCATTTTTGCCTCTAACATCTGACTACTGGTTGTTGTTTTTGAGACAGGGTTTCTCTGTATAGCCCTGTAGTTCAAGCTCACGTCTAACTCACAGAGATCTACTTTTCTCAGCTTCCCAAGTACTAGCATGAAAGGTGTGCTCCACCACCTCCCAGCTGAATTTCTTATTTTGTTTCCCAAGACAGTCTATATCTCTCAATATGTTTTTCTAGTTCTTGGGATTTCTCTCCCATTTAATCTCTTAAACCACTAGTTTGTGACCAAATTGAGGACATCATCTCTCTGTAGACATTCATTTATGGATTTTTGATTCAAGACTAATTCTTCAGTAGACCCTCAAGTTCTCTATGCTGGTTGCAGCCAGGAAGCAGCCTCTAGAGTCCTGAGTCCCCTGTTTGGGAATAGGCTACTAGGATCACCTGACCAGCTTCCTTGGGGCTCCTACAGGACAGGAGAGACTGACATCTGCCTTTCTATGGTCCACAAGTCTCCATGAGTCCTGTTAGGGACCCTCACCCATGGCACTGCCTCAGACATCTCCACCTAGAGAGGGACAAGCTGCACCATCTTCAGCTAGTTGGCCTCCCTCATACATTACAGCACAGGAATAAATAGCTTTTAGTAGCACAGGAGCTTTACTGAAAGCATACAACAGAGAAAAACGTGTCTGGCTTCACTAGATGTGAGTGTTACAAAGTTTCTGCTCCCAAGGTCTTGCAAATAGATAAACTGACTATATAGCTATGAAAAGGGCTGAAAACAGCCTATGTATGCCGATGCACAGACTGCTTAGTTCAAGGGCAAAAGCAAGTTCGTTTTGCAGAAGAGCAGCAGAGCTGAGCATACTTCCTCTGCAAACATTCAGATAGTAATTGTTTGAAACTTGCAGACCACATAAGTGTTTCTGTAGTAGCCATGAAAATAATTTTATGGTTGGGGTCACCACAACATGAGGAACTATTATCAAGTGGGCACAACATTAGGAAGGTTGAGAACCATTGCCTTAGATGCAGACTCAGCCAACTGCTGAGTTTGCTGCAGCTTGGGGACCCTGTGTAAAGAAAGAAATCATACCTGATTCCTGACCCACAGAAGCTGTGAGAGGATAAACATGTGCTGCAGTAAGACACAAAATTTGTTACACAGCCTGGGAACTAGAACCCCAGCTATGGAAAGTCAGCTTTTGTGTGTGGGGGGGAGGCAAGACTTTCTGTGGATATTAAAATGACACAAGTTTATTATTGTAGTGAGAATTTTGGTTTCTTTTAAACTCAGCCATGGTATGTGAAAGTGTTTTTGTTTTAATCCCAGGTGTGGGATGAGAGACTGCCTCACAGTGGGTGATTATGATTTGACTCGTCCACTAAGAGGGGTGTGATTTTTTTTACAAGCTGCAGAGAGTTTAATTCTGGGAAATCTGGAGAGGGTATAAATGGGAGATCCTGAGAGAGCCTGTGCAGGTTGCTGCTCCTGGTTGCCATTGCTGCAGTTTGTCAAGTGGTGGTCAAGCAAAAAGATGGAAGAAGCTGAAGATAACCCAACAATGAAGACTAGACTTGCCTGGAGATATCCTGACAATAAAGACTGGATTTGCCACAAAGAACTCAACATCCTAAACAGCAGGAAGTAGCCTAGAGAGGTCTACCTTCCCCTTTTGTCTCTAACCTTCTTTCCTGCTGTGGAAGGGATCAGAGTAGAATAAGAATGGGAAGGGAGGTAGATATAAATAGCTAAACAAATATGCCAACATATTACCTACTCAAAACATGAAATTAAAGGTTCTTAAACCTCTTTCTGCCTTCCCATCTAGGACTCATTTTTCAAATTCGTGCCTCTAAATCTCACAATTGCAGTAGCAGGGAGTCTCTAGAACAGTGTGGTTCTCAACCTCTCTAATGCTGAGCCTCTTTATACAGTTCTTCATGTTGTGGTGACACCCCCCCCACCCTCTGCCATAAAATTATTTTCATTGCCGTTTTATGACTGTAATTTTGCTACTGTTATGACTCACAATGGAAATATTTTTAGAGATAGTGGTTTGCCAAAGTGGTTTCGACCCACAGGTTGAGAACTGCTGGGTCTGAAAAGGAGGATTTCTGACTTCACTCCACCTATACCCCTTATCACATCAGTATGACTTCCATTCCCCTTCAGGGGCCAGCTGATATCAGAGGTGCTGAGTTCTCCCAAGCTCGGGAAAGAAACACACAGGGCCTACTGCTGGCTGGGTGGGGTCCAGGCACGCTCAGTCTGTGGCTATGACTACCAACCTAGAAGTCCCATCTGAAGTCATCTCAGATACAGAGAGGGACTTGCAGGCATGAGAGGGAGTCTTTATAGGGAGCCTCAGTGCAGAACCCTCTCTGAGCATGGAGAACTCCTTATAGATGTCTTAGTGATTTTTTTTTTTAATAGTCACAAGCCAAAGGAAATATTGAGCCTGAAAGACTGACTCTGACAATAGGATGCCCGGAGAAAGGCTTGGGAAGAAAACAATTCCCTGTGCCTCTCTCCTTCATTCTCCTCCCCACTACCAAAAGATAGATACTTCAGCTTTTGTGTTAGTTTCTATGCTGTGATGAACACCGTGCTCAAAGTTTGTTTCTGGTGTCCCATGTTTTGAGTGACCACACTGTATTGTGCTAATGTTTGGATGTGTCTCTTGAAGGCATTGGCAACTGCCAGGCCCGTATTAAACTCCTGTTTTCTAGGCTAGTTCCTTTTTCTTGTGCTTTCTTTAAATCCTAGGCACATTTAACTTGGATAAAAAGTTAAAATTAGAGTAGGATTCTTGATGGAAAGCACCATGCATATGATAGAAATGCAAAGCAAGACTCTTTAGTTTTGCAAAAATAATGAACTAAGTACAGAGTCAAAATCAGTGATGACAACAGGGAGTGGATCTTCCAAAGAATGCTCTAGATAGCTTGTATCCCTTTGCTGAGTAGATTCTGTTATTCATTTTTCTGCCTCTTTGTGCACACCCTAAAGCTCCAACAAACCTGAGATCTCTGTACAGTCAGCCCCAAGATGTGGTATTACCCGGTCCCACACCTGGTACCTGATACCTTCCAAGATATGATAGTTCATTTCAAGTCTGGCATCCCTGAAGTGGAAACTTCTGGTTTGTTTAGAAAGTCAATTACATCCAATTATTGTTTCGCTGAGGCACATGGGTGAAAGAATGTCTTGCTAAGGCAGACGCGTGAAAGAATGTTTTCCTGAAGCAGATATAGGCGAAATCTTGGTTTGCTATAGCAGACACTTGAAAGGATGCATCATGAAGGAGTACAAATATGACCCTGCAGACAGTGGGAGATGAGCACTGAGCTTCGACTTGGTTTGTTCCCCCTCGCTATTCTTGGCTAACAACATGCATGTATTGGTTCACCTTACATAGAATTGTTAAGTTCTGCTTGTGGTACCATTGAGAGAAACTCCACAAAGAACTTCTCATGAAGTTCCTGAGGCGTCTCACTGCTTCTGTGGCCTCACCTCAGGCCAGTAGGCAAGCCTGGAAGTTTCTTCAGGATTGAACTACATTTGCTGGTTCATGCATGGTGTCTGCCTGCTGAGAGGACTGGCCTGAAGCTGCTGATTTGTATTTGGTGTTTGCTACAGGACTGAACTGATGCCAAAGAAGATGGAGCCCACCCCCAAAGAACCATTGCTGAACAGGTCTACTTCCGCCATGTCCTAATAACTTTTCTCTTCCACTCCCTCTGGTGGGTGGTGGGCAAGAGGAGATATTGACTGGTTATTAAAATAAGCTGCAAAATATTAATGCCTACATGTCATGGTCCTACCTAAGTTCCAGATTTTCTCAGGGATTCCTTTAAGAACTACTTCCATGAAATTGTTCGTGAATTTTCTGTAAAATCTCACAGAGACTTCAGTCATTAGCTTGCTTAATGTTCCTTTTAGAAGGATCTGCAAGATAAATTCTTCTCTGAAGTTTACCCTCAAAGAGCCAGACATCTCCTGAGATGGGATCTAGTAATGGGAATCACATAATCTACACTTTCTCCTTCACGCCCAGGGCTGTGAGTTTTGTGTGTGTCCTAGCAGGTTAATAACTTGCAACACCAACAAAATGACAGATACTGTTTGTGTCAGAGTTTCTGAAGGAAGAGAGAGACTCATTTCTTCCTTTTCTAACCTACTTGTTTTATATTATTTTGTCTTCCTTTTTAAAATTAATTTTTTTTATTTGAGCTTTTCAAACCTATCCCAGGCAAACCTCAAATTTGCTGTGTAGACAAGAATATCTCTGAATTCCTGGGACCCCTGCTCAAGCCTCCCAAGTGCTATGGCTTGAGATAGTTCTTTAAAAAATCAAATCAAATCCCTGATCAGAGAACTATGTGGAAGAGGAGGCACAAAGATTTTAGGAACCAGTTGGGACCCCAGGGAAACATGGCCTTGTGGACACAAGGGCTGACTCATAGGTAAATTCACAAAGACTATGTCAGCATGCACAGAGACTTCACAGGGTTCAGATGAGGTCCCAGTGCTGAGAGGGGAAGCAGACACAAGCCTCCATCCATAACTCATAAACTATCTCCAACTGATAACCATTCACAAAAGGAAAAGTTAGTTTTCTTTAAAGGAATCTCACTGTTATATAAACCACACTTAAGGGCAGACCTTATATCCAGCAGTAGATGGCCAACATAAAATAAACTCAGTAATATTTTTTGGAGTTTTTTAGTTTTTGTTTTTGTTGTTGTTTGTTTTTGTTTGTTTGTTTTTGTCTCATAATGCTTTGTCTGGGCTTTTTTTTTTTTTTTTTTAAACTTTACATTTCTTTGGCTTACACATCATGTTTTCAGACTTTGTGTTTTTATGAGATTTCTGATTTCTTTGTGAACCAATGTGTGCCTCTACATCTGGATCTGGATTTGTTTCTTGTTCTTTTCTTTGGCTCATTTTTTTTGTAGTGGTTGGTTGTTTATTTTGTCCCATTCTGGTTAGTTTGTTTTCACTTAATTTTGTTTTTGAGAGAGAGAAAAAGAGAGAGAGAGAGAGAGAGAAAGAGAGAGAGAGTGAGAGAGAGAGAGGAGAGAAGAAGAAGAAGAAGAAGAAGAAGAAGAAGAAGAAGAAGAAGAAGAAGAAGAAGAAGAAGAAGAAGAAGAAGAAGAAGGAGGAGGAGGAGGAGGAGGAGAGTGTGGATTTTGGTAGGTGGGAGGCGGAGAGGACACAGGAGGAGTTGGAGGAGGGGGAACTGTGATCCTAACACATTATATAAAAAAGAAAAATCATTGATTTAAAAAAATCAATACTTATTCTTGAGAATATGAGTTGCATTTTCTACATTATCTTGGAGCTGGCTTCTTTTCTGTATTCACAGGAAAGTTGTATAACAGTGGAGACACTGCCTTAGAGACATGTCTATAAATTTCTCCTTTGTATGTGTGAGCAGCTGGGTGAAAGTGTGACCACTGACCTTGAGGATGGGCCTAGAGCACAGGAGCTCAGCCTCTTGACACAATAATGCCCTGGGTCACACTAGCATCACTGGCTTGGCAGGATTCCCTTTGGTTTCTGTAAGTTCTCCTGGGTAGAATGCCTCTCGTCTGGCCAGCTAATGACTTCATTGCTCTTGTCCTGGGCTTTTCCACCTTTCATGCTGTCTCGCTTGTCAAAAATACAGGAGCTAAGAAAGGCAGCTGGTCTCCATGTGCCTCCTCTCCAGCCTCAGGTTGGTTGGCTTCATGAACCCTGAGCTCAGTGTTTTCCTCTCAAAGACATGCTTTGTCCTTATGGTCATGGGCTTGCTCTTTTGACATGCTGTGTAAAAATCAGTATAACATGCAGATCCAGGCAGCTTGCCACTGGCCTTGCTGTCCTATTTTACATCGATGTCCAAATGGCCATGGGTCCCATGGGTCATGGGTCATTGCTCATCACTTTCATGAACCTTAGTGTTCGGGCTACATTAGAACCAGGCAACGTGTGTCTTGCTTCATGTCCCATCAGATCAGTTAGTCTTGGCTGTCACAGAGACTTCCCTTCCAGGGAACAGAACATCCAGAAGGACAATCCTGGCTGTCTCAAGATCTGCCCCAGACTGTGTAGTCATCTAGCATTTCACATGAAGTAGCAGCTTCACCTGCCATGGAAGGATTGCTACATGGCCTTATCTGTGAAGAGCACCTCAGGAAAACAATACCTGTCACCCAGCTTGTCATTTTGAAGGAAGAAAGGGCCAGTGGAGAAGAAAACATTCAAAATGGAGAACTCAGCCTTACTCGTGGAGCTGAGTGCCATGCGGATACCATGGTAATGGATAGACACCCTTCCAGTCCTTCTTACATTTGCATTTTCATTCTTGATATTCAGGTGGAAGCTTGACAGACAACAGACTGTCTTCTGAAGGGAGAATGGACATAAGGTTATTTCTAACTGGGCATGATGGTATATACCTTTAATCTCAGCACTCAGGAGGCAGAGGCAGGAGGATCTCTGAGTTCGAGGCTAGCCTCATCTACAAAGCAAGTTCTAGGACAGCCAGCACTACACGGAGAAACTCTGTCTAAACACCCCTCCCCCCCAAAAAAGACTATTTACATCGTCAAAGATCAGTGTAACTCTTCAACATTCTTCAACATTGACCTTCTTGTCTAAGCTGTGAACAGGCAGGGGCAGTGATGTTGGCTCACTCTCCATGGCTCTAGTGAAAGGCTATTCTAAAAGCTGATGACAAAATAGAACCAACCTCCCAAGGGAAGCTTCTGCAGTCTCCTTCTCCTAAGAGAGAAATGTGGCAATCTCAGAGCAGGTGACTTTGCTCCCAACTTCCCATCCTTACCCTTCTGAGTCACATGTACCCCACCCCATCATCTTCCCATCCTTACACTTCTGAGTCACGTGCACACCACCTCCCCATCACTTACTACCAGGTAAGTTCAAATTATCCTAGTGTATCTTTGATGCTGGGACAGTGTCCATAAGTTTCAAGCATGCTTCGGTTGGTTGCACCATCGTTGGTCAACCAACTATCTGCTTTGTGAGGGAGAGGAATACATGGTGTGGAGTGGTCCATTTCACTGTTGATCTGGATCTCATGCTCCTTTTCTTGAAGCCACCAACAAACAGCATTCAGGATCAGCAGGTCCTTGGAGCCAGCTAATCCTACCAATAGTCCTTGAGTTGGAGCCTCCAAGGCTCCAAGAGGACTGGGCTAGTGGACTGGCACATGTCAAACAACAGCACCTCTGCTCTCAAAACACATTTTATAGTTAGCATGTGAAGAAGAGTATTTTACTAGGCATTTCATCTCTCTCTCTCACACACACACACACACACACACACACACACATTAGACTCTGTCCTTCATCCCCCTCCCACGGCATTCTCCCCCCGCCTCCGCTTGCTTCTCCCATGCTGATCCCCTTCCTCCTGCCAAGAGCAAACCCTCTTGTTTTCATATCATATGTATTCTATTATGTTCTGTGGATTTTCCCTTCTCCTGTTCCCTTAAGATCTCCTCCCTTATCACTGGCTCCTCTCTCTCTCTCTCTCTATCTCTATCTGTCTGTCTGTCTCTGTCATACACACACACACACACACACACACACACACACACACTTGATTTAAATCTGGAGTCTGCCTATGAGAAAATGATGTGATCTTTTTTTTCTCCCAATCTGACTTATTTCACTTTAGTGAATCCTAGTTTCATTCATTTTCCAACAAATGCCATGGCTTCATGTTTCTTTGTGGTGGAATAAAATCCTGTTGTGCATGTGCACATTTTCTTTATCCATGTATCTGCTGATGGGCAGCAAGTAACTGTGTGCGTCTTGGCCATAATGAATAAATAGTTCAGTAATACGCATGGAAGTATAAGGTATCTCTTGACTTACCATCTTTTAGGCACATGCATACTCAGGGGTGGTGTAGCTGAATCATGCAATGGTTTTACTTTCATTTTTGTGAAATCCCCATACCAACTCCCATATCAGGTACAACAGTTTGCATTCCCATCAGCAGTGAGTAAAGATTCTTTCTCCCACATCAGCACCAGCACTTTGTTATTTCTTTTCTCAATGGTAGCAAGTCTGGGTGAGATGGGACCTCAGAGAAGCTCTAATTTACATTTCCCAGATGATCTGCTAAGGATGCTGAACACTTTCTCAAGTATTTACGTGGTCATTGTGTGTGTGTTTGTGTACAAATTTATCAGGCCCTGAAAATTGACTGTTCATTGGTTCTTCTATTGGATGATTTGGGGCTTAGGTGTTCAATTTTTGAATTTTCCACTATTAACTCCTGTCGGGTGTATACACGGTAAAGATTTCCCCTATTCTGCAGGTTGTCTCTTCATGCTGGTGTTTGCTCCTTTTCTATGTATTTCCTGCAATGTGCTTGTCAGTTCTTCATCTTTCCTGAGTCCTTTCCTTTTTTACCTATGCCCATATCCGTGAACTGTTTACTCTGTTTTCCCTTAGTAATCCCAAGATTTCAGGCCTTGCAATAAGTTCTTCAGCTATTTTGAATTTTTTTCTTTTTGTGCAGAATGAAAGATACAGATCTGGCTTTATTCTTTCATACATTGAAACCCAGGTTTCCTAGCATTGTTTATTAAAGGCAATTTTTTTTTAAAAAAAATGTATGATTTTTGACACCTTTCAAAACTTAGGCAGTTGTGGCTGTATAACTTTATTCTTAGCTTTTCTTTCCTAGTCCATTGTTCTGTGTGCATGTGTATGTGTGCGTGTATGTATGTGTATATGAACATGTATGTGCATGTGTGTGTGTGTGCGTGTATGTGTATGTGCTACTACCATGCTGCCTTTGTTACTATGGTTGTATGGTATAATTTGAGGTCAGAATCACACTAGCTAATCAGCGTGTTTTATAACTCCATATGAATTTTAGTAATTTTATCTGTTTCTATAAGGAATATGATGGATAAAAAGAATATGGCAGAAAATTTTTGATTTTTGACAAAGTAAACTTTGATCATTTTAATATTCTAAACTAGACATTTCACACTAAATATACATAGCATTTACATTTTATTTATTTATTATTTATTTACTTTAAACTTTTGTGTATCATGATTGATTGTGATGAGGTGTGGATGTTTATGTGTACAAATGTGTATATACCACAGCATGCATGCGTAGGTCATAGAATGACCTTGAATATTGGTCCTTGTCTCCTACCTTGCTTGAAGCAGGGTCTCCTTCCCCCTCTCTACTTATTTATTTATTTATTTATTTATTTATTTATTTATTTAATGTATATGAGTACACTATTGCTTCCTTCAGACACAGCAGAAGAGGGCATCAGACCCCATTGCAGATGCTTGTGAGCCACCATGTGGTTGCTGGGAATTGAACTCATGACTTTTTGAAGAGCAGTCAGTGCTCTTAACTCCTGAGCTATCTCTCCAGCCCCCAGGGTCTCTCTTGATGCTTGCTGCTGTAGTATGAATATTAAGGTCTCCCAACTCACGACAGGAGGGTTGGCATTACAGTCACATACTACTGCATCCACATTTTACAAGGCTTTCAGGGACCTAATGCAGTTTATCAGGTTTGAGTGGTAAGTGCTCATATATACTGAGCTTTTATCTCCCTGACCCAACATTTAACTCTTTCCAATTGCCTTCCATCTAGCAGTTTTTCCATAAACAAATTACTCATACTACTGGGACTAGACATATGCTACATACAGTAACAAAAGTTTGTTCAAAATCTTTTCTGAAATGCTTTCTTTCTGTCTGCCATTCATGTTGATAAAATAATTCCCAAATTTCTTTGTCATTTTATTTTCTGGTTTCTTTTATAATTTTATGAGTCATGTTTCACTATTACATTTAAATTTAGAAAATAATATAAATGACCTTTTATGGGAAAGACATCTCATTTGAAATAAATGTCTTCTTAGAAGAGTGGCTCTCAACCTATGGGTCGCAACCCCTTTGGAATCAAACAACCCTTTCACAGAGGTCACAGATCAGATATTTACTCATAATTCATAATAGTAGCAAAATTACAGTTATGAAGTAGCAGTGAGAATAATTTTATGGTTGCAGGCCAGCACAACTTAAGGAACTGTATCAAAGGGCCAAACGTTAGAAGGTTGAGAACCGCTGCCTTAGAGGCAAGTCTGTACTTGCCTCTGTGCATCAAGACTGAGGCCGAGGGAAACTGCCCAGCATCTGGTTTTGCTTGCTCAGGAGGACGATGGGCCTTCAGGGAAGAACACTGGTCACATTCTTCACCCTCAAAAATCTCCAGAGCAGAACCTGACTCGACTCTGCTACCTTTCCAGTGAATTCCAGAGTTATCCAATGTATCTTCATGGACTGGACCTCCAGGTCTGCCCTGTTTCCTGTGACAGCATTTAGGACACGTTGTGGTAAAGATTGAAAAGTTTTCACAGAGAGAGTTGGTGGAAGGAATTTAAGCAGCAGAGAGTGGGGGGAGGGGTAGTGGGGGCTGGCAAAGTCTGGCAAAGTGAGAACAACATACGGATTAAGGATAATGCTCCTTTCTTGGAATTAAATGAGCAGGGCTCTACTTCTGGCTTTGGGCATCTCACTGTGGGCAAAGTAATTGTCCTTTCTGAGGCTCCAATTCCTTATCAATAAGGTAATGATGGTGGTGGTGGTGGTGGTGGTAACTGGTGCTGTGTAGTGGTAGTGGCAGTGATGCTGCTGCTACTGATGGTGGTAGTGATGGTGATGGTGATAATAGAGATGATAATAATGATGACAAGAATGGAGGAGGAGGAGGAGGAGGAGGAAGAGAAGAAGAAGAAGAAGAAGAAGAAGGAGAAGGAGAA
>NW_022196896.1:114458010-114471742 GCF_008632895.1 Mastomys coucha
AAGGGGAAGGGGAAGGGGAAGGGGAAGGAGAAGGAGAAGGAGAAGGAGAGGAAGAAGAAGAAATAGTAGTGATCCTGACTGTGACTTGTGGTAACAGTAATCCTACTACATAGGCTTGGTGGTAATTCCATGAGAAAACATAGGAAACAATGTTTTCACACACACACACACACACACACACACACACACAAAACACACACACACACAAAACAACAACAACAACAAAAACACAGCTGTTACCTCTTGCTAAAGGTAGGTAGCTTTGGATTTTGAACAGTAATTGGACATTGCAGAAAAGAGGTAGAAGAGAATCTATAAGTGGGTTGGCTGGCAGAGGGTCTCCCTGAAAGAAGCAGTCCTCTGAGACACATCTGCTTCAGGCTTTAAGCTGGGGCCCTGGGATGGGGCTCTCAAGGAACCCTCAGTCCCATTTTTAATTAATTTGTCTCTTAATTTCTGTAAGTTACTCATTACACATCAGCTCATTTATTTTGACATCATTTAATGACAACTGTTCTCTCCATGGATCTCAGTACCGAGGGCATGAAGCTAAATGGGACAGCTACGGAACCCGCTAGCTACGGTCCTTAGCATCTCAATAACCAGACATTCATTCTGAAGTATGACTGGATAGACCCTGGCATCCCCAACCTCCCGCTGAAATAAACAAGTCCTGAATAAAACAAAGTCTTTTAAAAGTTTACTGATGGACTAGAAAAAAAAAAATAGATGTAATACACCATGTTGAAAAGTAGATTCCAAGAACTCTTATCAAGCCAGTAAAGATGACTTTGCATAGAAACGGAGACTTTGATGATATGAGTGAGTTCACGTGGGGTCATGTGGGACAGAGTGGATGCCCTCTTATAAGAAGACACAGAGGGAAGGGGCCATGTGAAGTGGCACCTGAAGACTGGAGCAATGCTACCACAAGCCAAGACCAGAAAGGATGGCCAGCCACAAACAGCTGGGGAAAGTCAGGAAGGATTCTCTCCTGGATATTTCAGAGAGAACAGCTTTGCCAATGCCTGGATTTTAGATTTCTATCAGAACTGAGAGATTAAAATTTTGTTGTAGTTTTGAATCACTCAGGTTGTGGTGGCCCTGGAGCACAAATAGGACACTTTCAGAGATGGAGAAGGGAAAGGGGAGGTTGCAAGAGGCAGCATCCATTCTGAGGGCCCTGGGCAAACAGAGAGAGGAGGGAGGGAGAGAGACAGACAGACAGACAGACAGACAGACAGACAGACACAGAGACAGACACAGAGACAGAGACAGACAGACAGACAGACAGACAGAAAAAGACAAAGTGATGAGCAGAGGAGACCTCTCGGTGCCTAAAGATAGGGCCATGAGCCTATAGCTAAGCCAGCAATAAGGCTGGAAGGGCATTGTTTCCACACAGGGGCTGAATGATAAAAGACACATGGAAAATCTATAGACCTGACAGCCAACAGCAAGTATTAATTCAAGTCTGAATTAATACAAGCTGGATGATTTGAGAGGTCTTCACCTGGGAATTGAGGGTGAAGAGGCCCAAGCTTGGTAACCACCTTAGACACCCGTAGAAGAACAGGCAAGTCTGTACTGGTCTAACCTGCATCAGCCAAGCGTGGAAGAACAGGCAAGTCTGTACTGGTCTAGCCTGCATCAGCCAAGCGTGGAAGAACAGGCAAGTCTGTACTGGTCTAGCCTGCATCAGCCAAGCCTCAAGGTACTTCTGCAAATAAGCAAAATTCTAAAGAATAAGGAATCATTTTCAGAAACAGACCACCCCGCTCCCCAAACATTTGAATGAGCTGCAGAAAGCAGTAATTCAGCTTTCTGCCATCGAGAATCAAGTGACTTTAAGAACTAAGAGAAAACTTCAGAGTCATCTACCAAAGGCTAAAGTTAGATATGAGAAAATTTAGAAAACAAATTCAAACTCCTAGAATTATTACAATAATCCAAATTAAAAAATTAAACACAGCTCAAGAAAAAATTAGTGAGCTAAAAGATAGATCGGAAGAAATGTCCAGCATAAGAAAAACCTCACATCAGAAAAGAAGAGGTGATAGAGAGACAAACCCACAGAGAGAGATGGTGAAACGGGAAGCTGTTCACAGCTCCACAGGGAAAGTCGAGACACACACACACACACACACACACACACACACACACACACATGGTGGAATGGGAAACTGTTCACAGCTCCACAGGGAAAAACCACACGATGTTTATAATACTTGAGATATAACTGCTGGATGAATTTCAAGCCACGATAAATAAAAAGAAACCCACAGTGTGACAGATCACCGTGCCATTTTCGGCACACCGAAGACAAGGAGATAAAGGCAGATATGACTCTCAAAGCGACAACGGATTGGTGTGACAGATTTCTAGGGAGTAATAAAGCAAGCCAGGAGGCTGAAGAACGATAGCTCCAATAAACTGGGAGAAAATAAGAGTCAAATAAAATTATACATCCCGGGAGATAGAGAGAGATAGTTTTCAAGGAGCGCAGAGTAGGATCATTTTCAGATAATCAGAAATGAAAACCGACTTCACTAACAGGGTTACCAGACGTGTACTTCAGGAAGAGGGGTGCTCTTCCGCAATGATGGTGTGGAATTAAAAAGCAGTCGCAAGCAAAGACAGTAAACAATGCAGGCAAGTCTAAAGAAAAACTGGCTCTATAAAGCGATAGTAATTTCTCAGAGACTTAATTTTTTTTTCTTAAAATAAACCCAATAGGCACAAAATATCACCTGAGAAGACTCCCTGAAGCTATGTGGGGCCCTGAGTGTTTACAATTTTAAATAATGGATTTTCATATTCTATTTCATATCTAGAGAAATTACAAATTGAAGGGATGGAGAGCATATAATGATCAGACTAGAAGGGGGATCTGAAATATAAAAGCTACTAAACAATAACCCAAGGAAAGGTAGGAGGAAGAGAACAGATGCCAAGAACGGTGGAAAGCTCAAGCAAAATAGAAGAATCCCAAATAGATGAACACCTACAGGCGCTCTTGGTGACCCACTGACAAGCCCTGGTTCTAGGAATCTCTGATGGTTTTGTTTGTTAGTTTGTTATTGTTTTATGAGACAAAGTTTCTCTATGTAGCCCTGGATGACCTGGAGCTTGCTTTATAGACCACAGTGGCCTTGAACTCACAGAGATCCACCTGCGTTGGCCTCCCGAAGATGGAATTATGCCTATGCCACCATGTCTGGCTGTCTGAGGGTTTTGTTGCTGTGAAGAGACAAAATGACCAAGGTAACTCTTTGTTTGTTTATTTTCCAGACAGGGTTTCTTTGTGTAGCCCTGGCTGTCCTGGAATTCACTCTGTAGACCAGAACTGAGACCAGGCTGGCCTCGAACTCAGAAATCCGCCTGCCTCTGCCTCCCAAGTGCTGGGATTAAAGGCGTGCACCACCACCACCCAGCCCAAGGTAACTCCTATAAAGGCAAACATTTAATTAGGGTTGCCTTACAGTTTCAGAGGTTCAGTTCATTACCATCATGGTGGGAAGCATGGCAGTGTGCAGGCAGACAATCGTACTGGAGAGTGAAGAGTTCTACATCTTGACCCAAAGGCAGCCAGGAAGAGGCTCTCTTCCACACTGGGCAGAGCTTGAGCATAGAGACCTCAAAGCCCACCCCCACAGTGACACACTTCCTCCAAAAAGGCCACACCTCCTATTAATGCCACTCCCCATGGGTCAAGCAGCCAAACATGAGTCTGTGGAGGTCAAACCTATTGCAACTCCCATACCCACACCAGCTTTAAAGCCTTTAAAAACAAAACAAAACAAAACAAAACAAAAACCCAAACAAACAAATTCAACTACCTTTATTTATAACAGACACACTAAATTATACAGAAACAAGAAGATTAAAACTAATAATTTGAAAAATGTATGCCAGGAAAATATTAAACAAAAACAGAGCCCTTGCTGAGTAACAGATACATTAGTCAGTCATAAGTCCAGGAAGTATAAACGTGCCTCTGGACAGAAGAGACTGTACAGAATGCTAACAGCACCCCACAGCAGGCAGGTGCACCCTTGGACCAGACCTAAAAACAGCCCAGAAATAAGCAACAGGAACAGATATCCACTAGGCTAGCAGGAAGTTTTTAGTGATCTCATCCCATTAATAAGAGGGCCAAAGAAATGCATAATTCCACATCCAGGGCAAAGACTGTACCAAGAAAAGTCTTCCCAGATAATATGAATTTTTGTTGAGTGTAGAAAAAAATCACAGCAAGCAAGTAGAAGCAGACAGTCTAGACATAAGAGCTTACACACAGCAGCATGTGTTACACACAGCACTGGAGGCATGGTGCAGCAGCCATATGTAGCTAGTAGTAACAAAGATAAAAATACAGAGTGCAGAAACCAGCGGGACAACGAAAAGAAGTGAATGTCCTTGCCCACGGTGGGAGAGTATCAGGTTCCTACCTCATGAACGAATGGACCAAGCAAATGGAGCAGAAGGAGGGAAACAGGGGAAGCAGGGTACCAAAAAAAATATGAAAGTACTTGCCCAAGGGATGGTGGGGACATCCAAACATAAGGGGCTGCAGAGATGGCTCAGTGGCTAAAAGCACAAATGAACTCACAATCACTCCAGCTCCTGAGGATCTAACGCCCTCTTCTGGCCTCTGTGGATATCTGCACTCACGTGCTCATACCCACATATATAAATAAAAATAAAATAGACCATAAGGAAAAGATCTACACAAGTGCAAATCTTCGGAGGCTTCCACTGCTCCAGAATGACTGAGCATCCAAGGGAAATAATAATAATAATACTAATACTAATAATAATAATAATAATAATAATAATAATATAAGAATAAGAATGGATTATAACTGAGAAAAAGAAATCATTGCTATATTAATTAGTCATTAATTCATAATAGTTCACTGGTAAAGTCTGATCATTAGCAAATGCTAAGAATGACTTCCCTTCAGTAGAATGGCTATTAATAAAGTGTAACGCAGTTTTCAGTAAACGGAGACCAAGAAAGAACAACAGATGACTTTCAGAAGGGCGCTGAACTGAAGCGGTGAGGATGAAATGTCAGCAGCAACCAACAGAGGGACGATGACTCAGATAAAACTCAGCAGCAGATGCTCATTCTGGAGCGGAGTTCTATTGGGTGGTGCAGCCTGCAGAGCCCTTCATTCTCTCTTCCTCTGGGGATTTATTAATCATCTACTAATCAATAACTTCACGGCTTGTGTTTTTCTGCTACACAACAGAGAGGTCTGCAGACACCATCTTAGTGATAAAATGACTGGTAAGCTCAGTGGTGGATGTCACCAACGACACATGCTCTTAGGCAGAGGCATTAAGAAAGGCATAGCCTCCCTTTGGTGGCATTACTGCTAAAAACTGCATCTGGCTGTGTGCTGGGATCCCAACACTAGAGAGATAGAAGGATGAGGATTTTGAGCTTGAGGCCTGCCTGGATTACAAAGTAAGATTCTTTTTTTTTTTTTTTAAAGACGAAAGCTAACAAAATATGCAAATACAAAACCCAAAAATATATGCCAAGAAAATACTAAACAAAAATGGCCTTTAATTGGTGACGTTGACCATGATGCAACTGTTCTAGTTTGTTTCTCTGTGGCTGCACTAAACACCAGGAGCAACCAACGTGAAGGGAGGGGAGTAACTTACCTTACTCTTTCCACCATCAAGAGAAGCTAGAACAGGAGCCCAGGCAGGAACCTGGAGGCAGGAACTGAGGCAGAGACCGCAGAGGAGTACTGTTCACTGGCTTGTTCTCATGGCTTGCTTAGCCTGCTCTCTTCTAGAACCTAGGACCACCTGCCCAAGGTTAATCAAGATGTCCCACAGACCTTCCTATGGGCGGATCTGATAGAGGCAATCCTTCAATTAAGGCCCCTTCTTCCCAGATAATATGAATTTTTGTTGAGTGTAGAAAAAAAAAATCACAGCAAGCAAGTAGAAGCAGACAGTCTAGACATAAGAGCTTACACACAGCAGCATGTGTTACACACAGCAGGTGGCATGGTGCAGCAGCCAGATGTAGCTAGTAGTAACAAAGATAAAAGCACAGAGTGCAGAAACCAGCGGGACAATGAAAAGAAGCGAATGTCCTTGCCACAGTGGCACAGTATCAGGTTCCTACCTCATGAACGAATGGACCAAGCAAATGGAGCAGAAGGAGGGAAACAGGGGAACCAGGGTACCAAACACACTGGGTGACGCTGGCTGTATCCTGACCTGGGAAAAGCACTGTTGGCACAGTTAATATAGTCTTGAGGACTTGTGACCTAATGCGTTAAAGATAATTTTGTGATTTTGAGAACTGAACCTTGTATAGAAAAAAAAAAAAAACCCACTACAGTATGGTTGGTAATGAGCCAGTATATGTGATGATACTTATTCTCATTCTGAACACTGCCAACCAATTGAAGTCAACCAATTAGGGCAAGCCATCTTTTCTATTCTCTACCCTCCATTACCCTAAAGCTCTTGCCTACCTCTTTCCCCTTACTATAATGATTAAATTTCCCCATGCCAAATCATACGGGGATTGAATGTGACTTTCCAAACATCCAAGGTGGATTTGTTGTGTACTAGAGCAGAAATGGGGGAGAGAGGGAAGCAGAAAACTTAGGAGGACGCTGTCAGAGAACCAGGCTCTCTGGCTCTCACTTTGCAAAGTGTCTCTTGCCTGTAGTCTACGGGCTACCTTCAGCTCTGAGCAGCATACCACAGTGAGGCGGCTTCCTTCCCACTTAAGCCCTGTACAGTGTTAAGTCCCCACACCATCTGGTGCTTCTCCACCAGAAAGCAACCCTTAACCTGCTCAGACTCTAGAGCCAACCAGTAAGCTGTGAGATCCAGGACGAGGGATTTCTCTGGCCAGGGTCGCCTTCCTCCTGTGGAAAGCAAAGTAGTGAGATTAGTATCTGAAGACAGGCTGTGTGCCCTGTGCAGTCACACTGGTGGAGTGGCCAGGGCCAGCAGGTATCAAAACTGCCAGCAAAATTATCATTGCTACCTGAATGCACTATGAGTTTCCCAAGTCAAGAACAAGAAAAAAATATGTTCAAGGTACCACACTTTTTCTATGTTACCCTGGTTTATAAACAACCAACTTAAAATGTTAAAAAAAACAACTAAAACCAGTGTAAGTGTGTTCTAAATACAGTGAATACCAATGAGGTTTTGTCATGCTGCTCAGAGAGCTGACTCTGGGTCTTCTTGGATATTTTTTCCTCTTTAGTTTATGCATTATGCATTTCTTTGACATCAGATAGATGCCCAGCAAGAAAGAGCTTCTCACCTTGTGGGCACCAGGAACAGCTCCACTATGTGTTTGCTTATGCATGCATATTACACTATGTGACTGTTGCATATGCTTAGCTTGTCCCTGAAGGTATGTGGGCCCTGAGATTCACTGTCTCTAGAACAGAGGCTGGGAGGAGCTGGGAGGAAGAGGTCTTCTTTACTTTAAGCCCATCAGCAACTTTGGGATTTTGTACCTATGTCTATCTCACATTTAAAAAAACAGAACTGAATTAGCATTTAAGACTTTTGTTTTACAAAACTGTGTTATCTTAGATACTTTCCTCACTTTACTGACTTGAATTATATATTTAAAGAACATACTTTATCTTTATATAAAACTAGGAAAATAATCATTAAAATTGTACACACTGGGTGCCCTATTTTGATTTCTGGGAAGCAACTTGGGGGAGGCAAGGGTTTTATTGGCTTACAAGTTACATACAGTCTCTCACTGAGGGCAGCCAAGGCAGGAACTCAGAGCAGCCACCTGGAGACAGGAACTGAGCCAGACACCAGGAAGGACCAGTGATTACTGGTGAAGTAATAAAGCTAAAACCTAACTGCCTGGGAAGGAAGAAACAAAGTTCTGAGCATGTAGAAATAAAGTTTCACAGTAAAGTAAAGGAGCTATGTTCCAGCTCTTGTAAGCAATAAGCAGTGTGGAAAGAAAGTTTTACAGTAGCAAGCAGCAGCTTCAGCCATTTGGCTAAGTGTTTTCTGAGAAGCACTAAGAAGCTGTGTTCCAGAGACAGCCAAGGGCATGCTATAAAAACAAAGTTTTGGTGGTCAGAATGTTGAGACAGAATGACCAGGCCATTCTGACTAAGCTAAGTAAAGACAAAACAGAAATAACTGTTCTTGAAAGAACCCTCCAACCCCTCCCTGTGGTGAATTTCGAAAAAGATCACAAACTGTCACCCTGATCTTGCTGACGACAATCCCTTCTACTACCTAGTTACTCAGCCCCTTCCCAGGGACTTTTCAAGGCCAGGTACAGAGCTGGATAGGGAAGTTGGCTGACTAAGCCAAGAACAGCCCCCTGAGCAAGCCAACCAATGCCTGATGAGATCCTTTTTCCTGTGTTCCACCAATCAGAGTAAACCAGCTAGCCTTGTTGCTGAGGTCTGCCCTCTGCAAGGTATAAAAGATGTGTACATTCTGAGTTCGTGGTTGCCTCTCCCTGCGAGGATGAGCAACCCCACAAATGTTGGCCACGCACATTGGATCAATAAACCTCATGTTATGGCAGCAATCTGTTGTCAAGCTGTGGTCTGTGGGGTAGTGCAAAAATGGTGGGCCACCTCCAAGAACGTCACCTGCTACCTTTAGCCTCTCCTAGATGGCTCCTGACAATACCACAGAACTGTAATTTTGCTACTGCTATGAATCATAACATGAATATCAAGATATCTGATTGAGAACTGCTGGTCTAGCTCATCAGTGAGCTCCATGTTCTGTAAAAGACCCTGCCTCAAAAATAGTGTGGGAGATAAACACCCACCCACACACACACACACACACACACACACACAGAGAGAGAGAGAGAGAGAGAGAGAGAGAGAGAGAGAGAGAGAGACAGAGACAGAGAGACAGAGAGACAGAGAGACAGAGAAAGACACATCAAAAAGGAGTGGAGATAGAGGGGATGGAAGGAAGGAAGGAAAGGAGAAAGGAAGGATGGATAGAAAGACAGTGCATCAAAAGACAGACATTGCTGCTGCTGTGTGTAGAAAGGGACATTTCTGAAGGCATTCCCATGAAGAATCATCTGCCTGATAGGAGAATTGCCAAGGCACATCAGGAGAACCCGCTTAAACCCAACATTGTCAACTAGGAGTGGTCTCTAAGTTCATGGAATACAGTAGCCCATCTTGGCCCAGAGCCAGGAGCCCCGGGGATCCAGGACTTAATGTGGGCTGAGGAGGGAGCCCTGACAGCCCAACCCTGACTCCTGTCAATCCCAGTTCAGGCTGACAGCAACCCTAGCTTCAGTTCTTATGTTTACCTCCTAACCCGTGTCTCTCCCCAACCCCTACTTCTACCTTGGTCCCCTCCTTAGTTCTCAAAGAGGTGTCTGGAAGGATCCATGAAGATCCTAAACCCCACTACATTACATTGATATCCCACCCCTATTTCCTCACCCTCCAAAAGCCTCGTTTTCCTTAAAGAAAAGTCAAGTCCTAATCTTGTCAATGACCTCACAGCCCTGTGTGCTGACTTCTTCCTGTCCTCCACTCTATCTAACCCTTGCCCATATCCACCTCTCTATAGCTACACTAAACTTTCTACTGCCCTTTCTACCTGCCCGGGACCCTCCTGCCTCAGGACTGTTGCATTGGCAACTAACTCTGCCCCTCCAAAGAGCCCTGCAGCTCACCGCCTTACTTTCTTGGGGTATTTGTTCAAATGCCACCTTTGCGGTGGGTCAGCCTGCCCAGCTCATCTAAAACTGCAGCCCGCAGCTGCCTCTGTCCCCGGAACCCCTAGCCCTAGTCTGTGGCCCTGCTTCAGAGCCTCTTCATAGCTCTGACTGTGCTGCAGCAGGTAGTTTCGGCTGCCTGCTTTGTGCTCCTGCTTGACCACACATAAGCACCCACCCAGGAGCTATCATGGATCCTCGAATCAAAAATACACACATGCACATGCGCATGCGCGCTAGTTATTTTTCAAAATGCCTTAGTTAACTCAATGACAGGGCACTCCTTAACCTTCCCTGCTAGCCCAGGCCACTGGCCACTTCCCTGAAATCTCACATGGTTGGGTTTATCTCAGCTACTGGGTCCCCTTCTCCCAATTTTCTGTGCGTCCTACCCGTGCAATTTTCAGTGTTCCGCCCCGTGCTCAACCATTGGCTACTAGTAACTTTATTGGTAGATCAAAAACCAATTTAGGGCATGGACTTTCAGCATCAGTAAACAGATTCCTGATTAAATCAAAACATCAGGACCACCCTCTACACCGTGCTGTGTGCTTTCCTTCGAAGTGTTTGTGTCTGCGCTCTCCAAAAGCAGTGGCTTCCAGTTTTGTCATCGTTACTGTTTGTTATTTATAGGGATGGAATCAAGTTCCTGATCACAATCTAGGACAAAATGAACATTCTATAGATGTGCTAAAGAGAAGAATGAAGGGTCATAGCCAGGTGTGGCAGACAGGAAAGTGTGTTTCCATTAATGTTAGCTCCCTTACAGTGTGTCACCAGCCTCATTACTGCTGCTTGCTCTACCAGCTTGTCCTAAGAGTGCTAATGTACCTGTTGCATGCATCAGGTATTAGTAAGGGGGCCAGGTAAAGGGCCATGCCAGAATGAGCAATATGCCAAAAACTAATTGCTGCTGGGAGATTCCTGCTCTTGATCTTCTAGCAGCGTCGAGGGGGAACCCCCTGCGTGCTCTGTGGCTTGCACAAAGCTTACACACAATCACCTCCTCATGGAGTCTCTGTATGAACTGGGTGTTAGTGTTGCTATGCACATGGTACACAATGATATAAATGTTTGGAGAGGCCAAGGATAACTACCTGGCACAGGTTTGAAAGGAAAGAAGTCATTGTCCCAGAAGTGCACCTCACAGCATGCACCTGCTTCACCAAAGCCATCTCCGGTGTGTGACCATCACCGGTGTGCAAATGAGAAACAGGTCAAGCCCTTCTAAGAATGCCTTGGTATGTATGACATTGACATCAGCATTCTTTCTGCCTGTCACTATAAAATAAAATACAAGTAGCGTCCACTCTACGCAATTACGCGACTCATTGGATCACAAAATGAATCTGAAATTGCCACCTGGGTCAAGAGACAGAATGGGGCTGGGGCGATGGCCCAGTGGGTGAAGAGCTTGCTGTGCAGGCATGAGGATCTGAGCTCAGATCCCCACCACCTGTGTGAAAAGCAGATATAGAGGCATGCATCAGTGACCACAGTGCTGTGCAGAAGATAGGTGGAGCCCGGGGCTCATTGACCAGCCATATTACCAAAACATGACCTCCAGATTCAGTGAGAGACATAAGTAAGGTGGAGAGCCATAGGGCAGGACACCAACATTGACCTCTGACCTCATCACATGGCTACTTACTTATACAGATGCACACATATGCATGCACCACAACACACACATTATTAATACATAATAAAATATGGATAAAATTTAAAAAAAAAAACACTGCAGCATGTCCAGTAGGTTACATTATTGTGAAGGTCTTGTTACTGGGGGAAAAAAAAGGGTTAGGGTTAAAATACAGGGGAAGGTAAGAACATTTGCAGATGACCAGCTAAGAGTAACAAAGCTTGGGAAAGACAGTCTCACAAACTGGCTAAATCTTATGAACGTCCCCTACTCCCCCAAGGAACACACAGGGCACTGTCACCTTTGATATAGGATCACATCTAATGGCAACAGGCTCACAGCTGCTAAAAAGCCTCCACTCACTCCAGGAAGGAGAGTACCGCAGACCCTCTGCAGACAAGCATAGATGTGAGGAAACCAAGAGAAACTGGAGCTGTACTTCAGTATCTGTGACAAGACTCGACTCTCTCTTGGCAATACATGGGATCCATGGTGAACTCCAAGCTTGTACAACTTGGAAACAGAAAAATCAAAACAAAACAAAAAAACAAAATTTGATTCACAGCTAGTAATACCTGCCAAGAGCAACAACTTAGTGGATACCACTGAGGTCTCGGATCATCAGACCTCGCCAGACCTATAATGAATGGGCAAATAACCCTGGTTGGGCCTGAAGTGAATGCACAGAGCATTGCCCCACCCACATTTAGAAATGGGCCACCACGCCCACTGAACTTTTTACATGGGTGCCAGGGATCTGAACACAAGTACTGAAGGTAGTACAGCAAGCACTCTCCTCCGCCATCTCCTGGAGCCACCTCTTCCTGGAGCCACCTCCTCCTGGAGCCACCTCCTCCTGTTTCTGAGCAGTCACATGACACCCATGCTTCTCCACTGACCCCATAGCTTGCATCCTGCAGCTTGCTGCAGTCTACGACTGGTCACTTCAGTTAGCCGAAAGCTGCTTAGTGGGCGCTGTCTTAGAACAATCTCACAGGGCATCTCAAAGCTCCATAGGGAAGATAGGTTCCCTGTGCCCTTTTACACTCGGTAGCCAGTTTTATTGGGTGGAAAGTCTGTATTTCCATTTCTCCCCAGAATAAATTAAATATGTCAGCCAGTCCATCACCTTCAGGAACAAAGCCGTGTGGTCAGAAGTGTGCTGACAATGCAGTTTCTGTCCCTCTTAAGCCAGGTTCTCGTCCTGCCTGCTGAATCAAAAATGGTGGCCCCCTTTTGTGGGATGTCCATTCACTTTGTGAGAGTGTGGTGTTGATTTCTCAATGGGGGCAATCCTAACTGTACAATCAGTCCTTTCCATGTGTGTTTTAAATTTCCCTTGAAGTGTGGATTTCAGAGCTAGGTTCTTGGAGTATCTTTTTAGGATCCTGTTACAACCCATAGTTTGGATCCTCTTTGCTATCGTCAGCATCGGCCACATTCCCTTGGGCATTTTCTGTCTCTTCCACTTCATGTTTATGTAAAAGTCCCCTTGCCCTCCCTTTCTCTCAACCTCTGACTCCTGTTGATTTGTTATTATTTTTCCTTCTAGCCTGAACTCTGGTGAGATGCATCTCTTTCCTATTTCCAATTCATGAGTTCTTCCACCCTATTCGGAGTTTTCCTCATTTGTATTGTGTATAACTATTTACATGTTTTCAGCTCGTTTCTGAAAAGGCACGTGGCAGCTTTGATCTCTCTATTTTTAGCTTGCTTTTCCGGGGGTGCCATTCTGCTGCTTATTCACTGAGGTTACTATAGAAACTACATATAAAATTCACTTTGGGTGATTTCTCCCTTGTTCATCCTTGTGTGAATTCAGCTAACCTGAAGCTTTGAATTTTTATATAGTTCCCCCCCCCCGTCTACTTTATATTGCCATAAGAGAATGCCCAACAGGGGCTACTGTATGAAGAAAGGAAATTCATTCCACTCCTGGCTCTGGAGATACAAAAGCATCGTGTCCCCATCTGCTTGGCTTCATGAAGGCCTCTGGCTATCTGAGTATATGGCAGATGGCATCATGGGAGTGCAAGCAAGGTGTGAGAGGGAGAGATGGTGCATTGGCTCTAGAAGAAAGAGATCAAGAGAACAGGCTTGCTATCTTTTAGAACAACCCACTCTCCTGGGAATCAGACAAGGGCCCTTCAGTGTAGCCCGCGCAGTCGTCTCGCCGGGAAGAAGACACGCAGACACACTAGGTTCCTTCTGCAGCGACGTTTACTGCCCTCTCCCAGAGGGAAAAGAGATCGAGCCAGTAATCTGCACTGCTTATATACACCACAGTGTGGCGTGTCTGCCCATGATTGGCTGTCCGCTCATTACCCTACGTAACGCCCCAGAATGGG
>NW_022196896.1:114473124-114473299 GCF_008632895.1 Mastomys coucha
GAAACATACTAAAACAGCAGCTATCTCCTCTGAACTGGTGCTGCATCCCCCCAGGCCCAAGTGCTCTGGGAGAGATCCATGAATCTGAGTCCTAGCCCATCTAAGTTCTAGTGCTAGGATTAAAGGTGTGTGTCACCAATGCTTAGCTCTTATGCTAAACAGGGATTACAATCTG
>NW_022196896.1:114473309-114473495 GCF_008632895.1 Mastomys coucha
CTAAATTTTGAATGCAAACCTTTGTCTATCCTGAAGGCACAGAGGGATAGAAAAAAAAGCAATCCTTAATATCTAATATCAAGATTCTCCATTGTTTAGGTGCCACGGACTGGGATTCCTCTGTATAACCCTGGCTGTCCTGGAACTCACTCTGTAGCCCAGGATGGCCTTGAACTCAGAAATCCG
>NW_022196896.1:114474835-114503733 GCF_008632895.1 Mastomys coucha
TGCCTCTCAGAGCTCACTCTGTCCTGCAGTTCTGAAACCTACCAGCTGTTGTAAGGTTCTCCCAGTGTCCCGGGTTTTTGGCACCAGCTGTAGCCAGCGCAGTCGTCTCGCTGGGAAGAAGACACGGGGACACTAGGTTCCTTCTGCAGCGACGTTTACTGCCCTCTCCCAGAGGGAAAAGAGATCGAGCCAGTAATCCACACTGCTTATATACACCACAGTGCGGCGTGTCTGCCCATGATTGGCTGTCTGCTCATTACCCTACGTAACGCCCCAGAATGGGCCATGTCTTTTCACTCTACGCACATGCGCAAACAGTTCTCTACGCACATGCGCAAACAGTTGTTTACTAGGAGTTAACAGCGGAAGTAGGCGCCATCTTGCCATGGCGAATGCCTCTCCCCTTCACGGCTCCCCACACTTCAGAGCTACATTAACCCCAATGACCTAACCATTTTCCTCTAGACTCCACCACCACACTGGGAGCTGTACTTTCAGCATGGGAACCTTTGGGGAACACATTCAAACCCATATATAACCCATAGTAGTGTACTCACACACACACACTCACACACATGCACACACACATATAAAATTTTCCGATGTATTTTTTTTCTAGCTTTGTTTTCTTGTTTAACTTTCACATGAATTATCTTCGCAATCCTCTTGGGTATTTAAATGCTTGGTTCCCAGTTGGTGGCACTATTTGGGGACGTTTAGGAAGCGTGGCCTTGCTGGAGGCATGGCCTTGCTGGAGGCATGGCCTTGCTGGAGGCGTGGCCTTGCTGGAGGAGATGCAATACCAAGGAGAGAGAGAGTGTTGAAAGCCTTTGAAGACTTACAGTTCTACTCTGCAGAGCTCTCAGCTCCCTGCTGCAGCCACCACGCCTGCTACTCGCTGCCATGCCTCCCGACCAGGACAGATGCTTATCACCCTGGAGCTGTAAGGGAAAGTGGACTCTTCCTTCCATGAGTTGTTTTTGGTCATGGAGTTTTATCTCAGCAACACTGCGGTGCTATGATCTAATTACCTGACAGAAAGAACCTTAAGGAAGAATGGCTTACTTTGGATCCTAGTTTCACACAATTCATCATGGCACAGAAGATCTGGCAGCAGGGGAGAGACTGGTGGAAAGTATTCACATCATACAATAGGAAGCAGAGGATGAAGGAACAAAACCAGGCATGAGTACAGTCTTCAAAGGTGTGTAGCCTGTGTCCCATCTGCTAGACCCCCAACTCCTGAGTAGAGTTTCCTCTACCTTCAAAGTAGCACCATGAGTAGGGGACCATGCATTCAAAACATAAACCCAAGGCAGACAATGCCTGAGTAGACCATGGCATTCAGCACACAATCAACAAAGGGATCCCAGCCACTTCAGAGAGCAAGATGTATTTCATCTACTTTCAAGAATCACCATGTTCTTCATAGTTTTTGCATCGTTTAAAAGTCCAAAGTGCAGAGTCTCTCCAGAGATCCAAGGCAACCTGGGAGCCTGTGAAAACTGAAAGAAAGGCATGGAATAAACATCCCATTCTAGAGAGGAGAAACAGCACAAGCAAAGAAAGAACTAATCACAAGACCCAGCAGGGCAAATGCTAAGCCCTGTAGCTCAGTGCTGTCATCCAGGGCACGCAGTGATGTGATATGAGCTCCAACATGCTTTCAGCCCTGTTCCTGTGGCCCTGCCATTTACTGAGCAGATAACCTTTCTCTTGGTCTGGCTTCCCTCATGGCATACAGATCACCCCAGCAGACAGTCCACATTCCTGACATTTCTCATGTTCTAGGGTTTCTGCAGCAATTTAGGCATCTCCTTCACAGCTTCATGAATCATCCTGCATGGAGTGCCACATATGGGACCTGACACTGGTACTCATTACCTGGTTTCATAACCTTTCTGGAATCTTGACATAAGCCTTCATGACCTCATAGCTCTTGCATTTACATGCCTGGAAAATCAGGACTACATGGTTGATTCCACGATCTGCTCTCAGACGGCGATATAGTCTGTCCCCTAAGACCATGGCTCCAAGTGGCCTCCAAGTCCTTGCCTGACTGACATTGAGACCATGCTTTCTTAGGAAGCCCTGCTTGAGCAGGGTGTCCTGAGACCTTTGTTTTTTTAAGGTACTCTCTTTTCAAATGAAAATATTTCAAATGAGTTTGCGTTTTTTTTTTTCACAACCTGGAGCGTTTGATGGGTGAAGTCTTGGTCTCTATGCCTCTGTGCAAAGGCAACAGCTTTGAAGTTGAGTCTATAGCACCTGCTTTGTCTGCAACATGAACTACATCATGATCCTTTCCTCACCAAACTGTGTATTTTCCAAATCCTTTCCATCTGCTTTTGGATCCTTACAGCTCACTATAAATCTGTCCAGACCAGCTAGTTACAACCATGCCACAACCTGGATACTATCCTGTCTCAAAATTTCCTCCACTGAGTAAAGTAGTCCAAAATAACTAGTACTGCTCAAATTATCCCAGGACAGACTATTTCTGAGCACCGATGTTCCCTATTAGTTACCTTTGTATCATGGGACCACATACTTGGCAGAAACAACATAAATGAGAAATTGCTTACCTTTACTCACAATTTCTGAGGGTCATACGACAGCAGAGTAGGAAGGGCATGGGGGCAGGAACTGCTCCATCTGTGGTATCAGGAAAATGTGGAAAAGAGGGTACAGACCAGAACTAGAGAAGTCATGGTCTGAATCATGAGTGGAAGTTACCTTCAAAGGCCCAGCCCTTACACCCAAACTCCATAATTTAGAGCCCACATACTAACGGCTCCTTAGCTGATGATTCAGCCCTCAAACCACCACCAATTTGTGACATTCTGGGTTCATAACATAACATTGACCTCAAAATATCTGCCCTGTGATGGTTTGTATATGCTTGGCCCAGGGAGTGGCTCTGTTTGGAGGTGTGGCCTTGTTGGAGTAGGTGTGTCACTGTGGTCATGGGCTTAAGACCCTCACTCTAGCTGCCTGGAAGAGAGTCTTCCACTAGCAGCTTTCAGATGAAGATATAGAACTCTGAGCTCCTCTTGTACCATGCCTACCTGGATGTTTCCATGTTCCTGCCTTGATGATACTAGACTGACCCTCTGAACCTGTAAGCCAGCTCCAACTAAATGTTGTCTAAGACTTGCCTTGGTCATGGTGTCTGTTCACAGTAGTATCCACGGAGCTGTCTCGCCAGCCCTAAATTAGAAATTCTTAACGTGGCAGTATATATTACATCATGTTACACAGACTGAGCATCATTAACACGAAAACACAAAATCCACAATGTTTCTAGCTTTTGGGGTGCCAATTTGACACTACAAGTAGAAAACTATATGAAGCTCAAGCAGATCTCTGTCAAAGCATAGACCCACTGCATATGTGTAAAAGTAACTCTTACTTGCCAGATGTAATTGTTGTCTTAGAGGCCTACTATTGAATAAGCTCACTCTTTCTAGCTCTTTCTGAACACTGGCTGGCTGGTTCAACTCAGTTGTTCTGACCCAAATTCCTCTCCAAGCTGACTGATTCAAACTGGCTTCTCTTGGCTTCTACTGAATTGCTCTGCTTGGCCTCAAACTAACTCTGGCAATCCATTCTGATCTTTAGCTGTTTCTCATTGTATCTCTCTTTCCGTATTCACCAGCAACCTGTCTCTATAAAACTGTCCTGGTTATATCTGTGTCCTCTCAACTGTCCTACTCTGAGCTGAGCAGTCCAGCAACACTCAGATGGATCACATGAATGGAACTGCTCAGAACTAAACTGAATTGAATTCTCTCACCTTCATTGCTCTTTAAGCCACCTCGATTTCCTCTCTGTTCTCTCCTATTTCTGACTCATTCTGTCAAATCTTTCTCTGATACATCATTTTGTCTGCCCTTCAATTAGATGGGATCATAGGTGTGTGTTTATATTCCAGCCAGAGGGATCAAAGATGTGTCTACATTCCAGCCAGAGCATATTTTCAAATGTGATCTCTTGCCAGAGTATCCATGTTGCTAGATTAAAATTCCTCTACACACATACCATATAATATCACCCTCAGGCTGTGCATGTGAAGTATATATGAAACAGAAATAAAATCTGTGTCAAGGCTCTGATCGCATTTCCATGATACCTCATATCTGGACTAAAATCCAAATAAATCCAAAGTGCCCAAACTTCTGGTTCCCATGTTTCAGAAAGGGGATAGCTATTTGTATTATCTGTGATATATATATATATATATATATATATATATATATATATATATATGAATGCATATGTGCAGGCATGTGTATATGTGTGTGTATGTGTATGTGTAGTGTGGTGTCGTGTATATGTGTATATGTGTATTATGGTGTGTGTGGTATATATTGTGTGTACATGTGTATATGTGTGTGGTATGTATGTGTATACTTGTGTGTGTATATGTGTGTATGTACATGTATGTGTACATGTGAATGTATGTTTGTAAACATGATGTATAACATTAACATATGTTAGCAAAACAAGCAGACAAATAAAAAATTGATATATCAAGTTAATTTGTATCGCACCTATATCAGGGATATACATTTGATATATTTTAGTTTTTAATTTGAACTTAAACTTTTAAAAATTAAACTTAAAACCTAATCTTCAGACTCTAAACACCTGCCTTCTTCTGTGGTATCTTGGCACCTTTTGCCTAAGAGTGCACATTTCCTGTGTTTGGCCATTACTATCTTTGCTTAATCTTTTTCTCTCTCTTTATCCCTGTGATGGTTATTCATTATTGAATTTTTATCAGTTGTTTTCCACTTGCTCCAAGGTGTTTATCAGTTCATGGGGGCCTGAAGAATAACTCCAGCTTCAGAGACATGGCTTCCACTTAGAAAAGGAGAACACCAGTGGGTGGAATCTGGACACAACAGTTCAGTGACTGTTCATTATTGTATCATGGAGTTGACTTTTTCCATATGTCGTGGAGTTGACTGTTCTCCAGGAATTATAAAGCTGATTGTTATCTGAGTGAATTGGACAGTGTTCTCTAGAGTAACAAAATTTATAGACTGGATATGTTCATTACTATAGAGATAGGAAGAAGGAGAGGGAGAGGAAGAGGGGGAGAGAGTAGGGGATTTATTAGAGTGATTTACAGGCTGCAGACCACCAGCTAATCCAACAATGGATGATTGTGAATAGGAAGTTCAAGAATCCAGTAATTCCCCTGTCTCTGAGGTTGGATGTCTCGGCTGGTCTTCATTATATACTGGAATTTTAAAGATGTAGGCTCTAATGTCAGTGATGAAATGGACTTGCTAGCAAGGCAAGAGCAAAAGCTTCTTTCTTTCGTGTTCTGTTTCCAGCAGGAGGTGGGTCCCAGATTAAAGGTATGTCTTCCTTCCTCAAAATCTGGATTAACAATATATGTCTTCCTACATCAAAGGTCTGGATTAGAAGTGAATCTATGTACTTAAATGAAGCAAAAAATCCCTCACAGGTGTGCCCTCCATTGTAGGATTTTAGTTCATTCCAGATATAGTCAAGTTGACAACCAAGAGGAGCCTTTACACCAGATGTCATGGAGGTGACCATTGTCTGAGCATCATGAAGGTGGTAATTCTCCAGGCATCACAGAATCCAGAATATTCCTTCTTCCAGGGTGAAGTGAAGTTCCTTTAAAACACAGCATGCTTACAGATTTGATTTATTCTATTACCATCTAGATTCATATTAAGTAAATTATGTTAATTAGTCCTGAACAGAATTTCAGAGCACACAGAGAATGGCAATGTTTTATCATTGGAGAGAAAGAATCAGGACAAGTTTTTAAAAAATCAAATTAGTGATTAAGTAAGTAAGTGAACAGAGTCTTAGGATTCCAGAAATAGCCTGAGCAGATGGAGTCCTCCTTAGATCTCAATGCTTTTGTGTTGTACTTTCTTTACAGGTGAGCCTTTCATGCTGGAGAATGCTGGTCCTTGTTCAGGCAGACCACATCCAACCCCTGCAGAGTTTGCTTTACTGAAGAGCTTCAGCCCTGCCCTCCAGGAGGCCCCACATGGAGGGAGCAATGCAGGACACCAGGCTCTGGGGAGCTGCATAACCAGCTGCCATCATCACAGTATGATGCCACATGGCCTCAGTGCTGTGGTCCTGTCTCCATCTTTCAAGAACTCTGAGCAGCCTCTACGTTTCTGTTCTTATGAACAATTAAATGTGGCTGTCCTGCATGTCCATGAGGTGGGGAAGACAGATTCCAGGAGTTCACACCTAGATGTAGGCTCATATCGGGACTGGCATAATGTGGCAGCATAACATAGCAGAGGTGGGGTGGCTTTGGTTCTAGAGGCCAAACTCTGAGAGTAAGGTATCACAGGGCTGGCTTCTTCTAGGACAGTGAGGGAAGGATGTGTTTCAGGCCTCTATCCTTGGCTTATAAAAGGTTGTATCCTCCATCCTTTCACCCATCTACTTACCTACTTACCTAGCTATCTATCAATTGATCCATTAAACCATCCATCTATTAATTCTTTCTTTCATATATCCCATTTTCAAATACTTACTGAGGACCCAGTCAGTCTCCACAAGGCATCATCCTAAGTATTAAAAACACAACATGATAAAAAGAAATGCCCTACCCTCAGGATGCTTGCATTCTCAGAGGTTAAACAAAAGCATATACAGATAGTTGTTCTAGGCATAAAAGTGCTGAGTTAGAGGTGGAGGTAGGTGCATCAGGAAAGACCAGCACTAGCTACACTTAGCTGCATGTTCATTATGTGGAGTATTTACACAGACTGTCTTACTGAGTCATCACAGCAGTCCTGTGATGTGCGCATGGCCATCACCACTCTCCTCATTGTATAGATGAGACATCCAATAGCAGTGGCAAGCCAGTGCTTGATCCCAGGAGGTGCCAGAGAGACAGAAAGCCAGGAAGTGAGCGGGGAAGGAAACAGGAAGATACGCTATAGTCAGGGAGGGTTCTTCCTAGCCTCACTACAAGAACAGCCCTGCTCCTCAAAGTTCATCCAGATGGACACCCAGAGGAACTTGTCTTTTGTTGATAGGGAAGCAGATGATAAATAGAAAGATTAAGTTGGGTATATTGATTGGTAGATAGATGAATGGTTTAGTGGGTAGACAGATGGAGAAATGGAAAGATAATGAATTTATGTTCCTCACTGGGACCATCAAGAGCTTTGGGTTAAAAAAAAAATCTCAAATGGATTTGGGGCCTAATGTTACTTACATATAAATGTCTAAAGACTACAGAAGTCTTTGGAAGTTAATGCATTAGTAAACAAACGGTGAGCTTTAGAAATGCTAAATAATTTGTTGTATACCCTTTTATATTGATAGTGTCTTTTAAAGGGTCTTTTAAGAAACTCTTAGGCAGGAGTGGTGATGCATGCCTGCAGTCCCAACTGGAAGCTCAGGTAAGAGAATTTTGAGTTCAAGGCCAGCAAGAATCTGTCTCAAAAGACTATATAACTAAGAGAAAAAGAGCTTACAGGCACATGATGACCTTTTAAAGGTGCAAATGTTAGGGTTGCCCAAACCACAAAATTTACATTTTACTTAACACTTGGTTTTCACATGATGGCAAAAACTGAATTACCTTTAAACTCATGCAAACAAAAGAAAAACAGATTTCAAGACAAAATAGTAGAAAACATCCCATTTTACTGCAATCTACTATCAGAATCTCTGGTGTCATATACCATGTGACTAGACTATGATGCCCAGTTGTTTGGTCAAGCTACATAGATCCTGCTGATAAGATGTTTTATAGACACAATCAACACATGTGGATGACTGTCCCCATGACAGGCTGGGCTTCATCTCTCATCAGTTAAAGTCCTTCTGACACAAATCTGAGGTCTCTAAGGGGAAGAGAATCCCCTTCCTGACAGCTGCCTTGGGCTTGGCTACAACATTGTCATAGTTTGATTTCTATTGTGTGATAAAACACAACGATCAAAAGCAACTTGGGGTTTGAATGAGAATGGCCCTCATAGGCTCATCCATTTGACTGGTTCCCAGTTAGTGGAATTGTTTTGGAAGGATTAGGAGGCATGACCTTGTTGGAAGAGGTGTGTCATTGGGGGTGGGTTTTGAGGCTTCAAAAGTCCACACCAGGACCAGCGTCTCTCCTTTTCTCTTGCTGCCTATGGATCAAGATGTAAAGCTCTCAGCTACTTCTCCAGCTCCGTGCTTGCCTGTGTGCAGCCGTGCTACTAGCCATAATAACCACAGACTAACCTTCAAAAACTTTAAGCAAGCCTTCAGTTAAATTCTTTCTTTTATAAGAGTCGCCTTGTTCATGGTGTCTCTTCACAGCAATAGAAACAGTAACTAAGACACACGTCATCCAGGGAAATAAAGGCAGGAACAGGAACCTAGAGGCAAGAACTGATGCAGAAGCCACAGTTACTGGCTTGCTCCCTCATGGTTTGCTCAGCCAGCATTCTTATAGCACCTAGGACTATCAGTCCAGAGGTGATACCACCAACATTTGTACCTCAAACATCAATCACTAATTGAGAAAATGATCCCCCCCCCCAGGCTTGACTACAGGCCTGTAATTATAACTTGTATTTTCTTGTAGTAATTCTTGTCTCCAAGGGTTACTGCCTGAGTCTGCTAACCTAGACCTAGTCCTGGAAGCTTGTAGACACTGCATAATCTTATCTAGGCCTAGAATGTTTTCAGCCTCTGAGACTTACCGCTGAATAAGCTCACCCCTTCCTAGTTCTTTCTGAACTCTGGCTGACTGATTCAATTCAGCTCTTCTGGCTCAAACTCTTCTCTAAGCTGATTGATTCAGCCTGGCTTCTCTGGACTTCTGAATCTCTCTGCTTGGCCTCAAACTAACTCTAGCAATTGTTTCTAATCTTCTGGGCCCTTCTTATTCTCTGGCTCATTTTGTCTTCACCTAACATCTAGCTTGTTCTCTCTTTAACCTGTCTCTGTAAAATTCTACCAGTAAAACTGCCTTGTCCTCCCCCTCTCTCTTCTCTTTAATGTTCTCTCTTAGGTAGCCTCCCTTTCCTCTCTCTTCTCATGAGAGTTGGGCATATCTCTCTGTGAAATCTTTCTCTGATTTGTCACTTTGTCCGACACTCAATTAGACATCCCTTTCAGACACAGATGCTCCTTTGTACCAAGTAACTTTACCTTCGTAGTTTGGGGTTAAAAGTGTGTACTAAGGGCTGAGCCGTACCACAGTAGAAAAAGTTTTGTTTTGTTTTGTTTTGTTCTTCAGTAAATAACACAATATCAGGGTTCACAGTGTTATCAAGTATCCTGCAACACAGACCAGTCTTATGAAGGCATTTTCTCCATTGAGAGTCCCTCTTCCCAAATGACCCTAGCTTATGTCAAGTTGTCATATAAGTAGCCAGCACAGACATCTACCTCCCTAGGCCTTGTACTTGACTACCTGCATTCGGCTTTCCCATCTCTGCATTTCTAGATAGTCCTAATTCATGTATTACTTTCAAAACTATTAACAAAGAAATAAAGCTTTTTTTTCAAATATATAAATAAAATTCAGTGGGGGTACATACTTATTCTGTGAGCAAAAGAGAAGAGAAATCACATGATCATAGCAAGAGCAAAGCATGTCTTGGATCACCCAGTAGTTTGTCTAATCCATGAGACAGGGTGCTGACTTCCAGGCTGCAAGCTAGCAGATTCTACCAGAACCATCAAAATGACTGCTGGGGACTCCAGAGTAAAGTCAACTGGTCTGGCAAGCATCTTTATGTACCACCCTAGGACAGTCCTTCCTGCCACCACCATTAACTCCACTCTCAGAGAAGAACAGTCATTGTTCTGTCCCCTTTGAGGGTGCCAATTCCTTGCATGGCTTGGATCCCTGACTGGGATCTATGAAGAAAGGACAGACACAGGGGCACAGAAAAATTGAGGTCAGGAGAGATTTGTGCACTCTGATGTAGTGATACCAACTATTGCATCAACCCAGAACCTCCAGGTTTTTATTAAGGGGAAGAGTTAGCACAGTGTGTGTGTGTGTGTGTGTGTGTGTGTGTGTGTGTGTGTGTGTATGTGTGTGTGTGTGTGTGTGTGTATGTGTCTACGTGTGTGTATGTGTTTGTATGTGTGTATGTGTGTGAGTGTGTGTGTGAGTGTGTGTGTGTGTGTGTGTGTGTGTGTGTATAGTCCCTGCTTTTGAACATCTGAGGGGATGAAGCTGCAGTTGCTAGTTCTTTTACACACTGACCAGTCATTTGTCAATGTCCATTTGGATGAAAGGAAGGCTTTGCCGTTCTGAGCCTGACCCATCTGGGACAAGTTGTATCAATTTCTCACAAATGTGAGGAACTGGTCCCTGATAGACCTGTGCCCTTGTCAACAATGCATGTTCATTCAGTACATCACCAGCTCCTTACATGTTCACCCAAGGCTTTCCCAACTCCCTGCATGAAAGCAACTCCTAAGCAGAAGGCTTTGATGGGAGCCATCACCTCTCACTGACTCTAACTTTGATCATGGTCAGAATACAAGATCTAATATCCACCCACTGGTCACAGAGCTTCAGCCTCTGGTCACAGGACTTGGAAACCTACTCACCCCAGTTCTGAATATCTTTCTCAGGACTTTCTCACAGGAACCAGAAGAAAGAGCTAGCTCCTCTTCAGGGGCCATGATGGTGAGCAGTGAGGTGTATGCCTGGGCCTGGAGAGAGAACACTGTGGGAGACCCTGAGACTGAGAACTAAGAATGGGTCCTCAACTCAAGATCACCTGTGCTCCAGGCAAGCTCAGCTTGCCTTCCTATGGGAAACCACTGATTGCTTCTCTTGCCAGAAGTAATTGGAGCTCTGTCTCCCATGCCAGACAGTAGAGCCCCTCTGGTTACATTTAAATCACAGAAGCTATTCAGTCCTTAGAGCCTTGCTGTAGGCTGGGAACGGTCATGGCTCCTTTGACATCCCCTCACTCTCGGTGGGAAAGGAGCAGAATGCCCACAAGAGCTGTTCTAGAAATCATCCTGCCCCAGGCTCAGAAACACTCTTACTAACTAGAGAAGCTGGGAAAGTATGTCTCCTTTAAGAGCAAAGCACTGCCTGGATTAAAGCGTTTTTTTTCTAACCTGATAGATCCCAAGGCTGGGACTCTCACTGAAGAGGGGAAGCCCTGAGGGTGGATACAAATTCCCTGCAGCTACTGTTACAAAGTACCACAGACAATAGGATGACTTTAAAACAACAGAAATGCTTGCCCTCACCGTTCTGGAGGTTGCAGGCTGAGAGCAAGATGTGGACAGAGAGCCTCCTTCTAGGGAAGGTTGTGGTCTAGGCTATTTAACTCAGGTGGCGGCATTCCAAATCTCTGCCCCTGTCCTCACATAGCCTCTTTCCTGGGTGTCTGAGTCTTCCCATGTTCCTCTCCTCTCACTTTCTCCCTGCTTCTTTTCTCATTAGGACACCAGCTGATTGGAGTGGGTCCACCCTACTCTAAAATGGCCTTGTCTCAATTAATTATATCTGCAGTGATCCTAATGCCCCATCATAAAACTGGGGGATCAGGACTTGGGCACATATGGGGGGCACGGAGGGTGCAAAGTTCAGTTCCTTAATAGATGGTGTGTCCATTTAAAGACATTTCACTGACAATAGAGGAGTGTTCATCAGAGCAAGTGTTGTCTTGGCCAGCCACTGGAGCCAGCCACTGTCTAGCATCAGTGAACCTTTGTAACAGAGGATGATGCTAAGAATAGAATCTGGCACGGGATCCATGCAAATCCTTGGAAGAAAGTCCTGGTTATATCTCAGAAGCCATCCATGGAGGGTTGCATTCCTACCTTTTATCCCCTCACCCCCTTACCCCCACCCCCAGACAAGGCAACAGTGACAGATCTGGGCAGGATCAATCTAGTACGCCGCTTCTCTCAGAACCACATAAAACCAATTCCAAAGCTAGGCTGCCTCACCCGGAATCACTGATGCAGGAACAGACTGTCAACTTGCAGCAAGCATGGCTTGCAGGGCAGAGTGGCTATGCCTAACTTTTGTTTCTGTAATAGGCCAAGCCCTTCTAGGTTTGTTAAGATGGGAACTGGCATGAGTGCCAGTTTTACCAACTACACACAGTCTATCTCAAGGCTGGGCCAATAGGCTGGTAGAGTCTCAAAAATCCCCCTCAGGATTAATATCTGAGCAATAGTTCTGTCACATGTGGTTGTAAGTTGGAGGTAATGAACTTCACCTAAGGGCTTCCGAATGACAAGGTCTTTCTGCATTGGGAGCAGGGAGACCCAGGCAGGGACAGCGGATCCTGCAGGCAGCTGTACTCACTGAGATGCCCTATCCCTGCTTTGATCCTGTCTTAGTCAGGGTTTGTATTCTTGCACAAAAACATCATGACCAAGAGGCAAGTTGGGGAAGAAAAGGTTTATTCAGCTTACACTTCCACATTGCTGTTCACCACCAAAGGAAGTTGGGACTGGAACTCACCCAGGGTAGGAGCTTGGAGGCAGGAACTGATGCAGAGGCCGTGGAGGAATGCTGCTTACTGGCTTGCTTCCCCTGTCTTGCTCAGCTTGCTTTCTTATAGAACCCAAAGACTACCAGTCCAGGGATGGCACTACCCACAATGGGCTGGGTCCTCCCACCTTGATCAGTAATTGAGAAAATGCCTTACAGCTGGATCTCATGGAGGCATTTCCTCAAGGGAGGCTCCTTTCTCTGTGATAAGTCCAGCTTATGTCAAATTGACACACATAACCAGCCAGTCCGGGTCCTTTAGCGCTCACAGAACTCTTTATTCAAGATCCCATAAACCCCTGTCTCTCTGCTCTGGTACATTGCAGATATATCCACCTGACCTTCATTCCTAGGAAGACAACTTGCCCTAGAAGATTTCCCCTAAATGTGGACCTCATGTGCACAGGATCATCCTCCTCTCGTCGAGACAGTTCCCCATGGCACCTACCCTACAGAGCATAGCTACCAGGAAGACGTCCAGAGCAATGCATCTCACAGCCGTGGCTTAGCTCATCTGAATTTAGTTAACCAATTAGACAGGTTGTGACTTTAATATCTCAAGGCAAGAGAAGCTAAAAGGAAGCCTCCCTTTGTCCTCCCTACCACAAATCCCTGTCCTTACATCCATCCTTAAATCAGGAATGCATCCCTAAGACCTTTAACCAGACATAAATATCTCAAAGGACTTGGGTGTGGCTGTCTGAGAGTGTCTTTCATGAGAACTGGGTAATTTCTCCTATGTGTTCACTATTATTCTCTTTCCCTCCACCACTGATTTCCCCCACCCCAAGAAAAATCTAGAAGGGAAAATGAGGTCAGCCAAAAGGATATGTGCAGACATTGAGGCCCATGAGAGACCCCAAATACATACTCACTGTGTGTTGTTGATGTGCCCAGAGACCACGCAGCTGCTTACCTTCCCACAGGCTCCTAACAGCCTTCCACCCCACCCCCAACCCTCTCCTCCAAACCCCCAGCCCTGCCTCAGCCAGTTGCAGCTGCTCAGAGCACAGCCTGGCTTTGTGGAAAACAGAACATTAGTGAGACAAAGACTGGGGAATTAGAGTGAATGTGTTAATTGGATCTGCATAGAGGGCTGTGGAGGCTGCCAAGTGCCCAAACTCCATGCCCCTCCCTATCCACACCAGGCTGATCTCAGTCCAGAATTCCCAGCTCTGAAGGGATCTCCAACTGGGAAGGAGGGAACAGGGAGCCAGCTGAGGTCACCCACTAAGCCATCCATCTGCCTTGAGAAGCTTTACACCGCCCATGATAGTTAAAAAGCCAAGACCTTGAACAAGGGTGCTGGACTCCAGGGCCAACCTGGCTCTTCACACAGCCAGCCTTAGGTTCTCTTCCAGAGGCCACCAACTTCCCAAAGCTCTCCCTCTCAATCTCTCTCTCTCTCTCTCTCTCTCTCTCTCTTTCTCTCTCTCTTTCACACACACACACACACACACACACACACACACACACACACACACTTCAAGAATTACAGGGCTGGGGCATAAGATGCTAATTATTTACTCATTCATTTGACTAGGATGGACCTGGTGCCAACTGCATGCCCAGGACTTCTCTATGGGGAGTCTTCACATTGAAGGAGTCCCAAGTCCCAGCTCACCTGGAACTGATGTTCCCTAGAGACCTGGGGCTAGAAGACAGAAACCAAACAAATAAAGGAAGAGACAAATGTCAGCCGCCAAGAAAGACCATCTGGAGAACTGCAAGCGGTGGTGGTGCCGCAGGGGGCCCTGGGATGACTAGCTTTGATCTGGTGGTCAAAGTGGCTCCCTGAAGAGGTGACATTTATGCTGAGATCTAAACCACAGGAAGGAGCCTGCCTCTGAAGGATCAGGAGGCGACTTTCTAAAGAGAACAGAGGTATCCGCAAGCATGAAAGGGCTTGATGTGTGGAGAAATATGGGGAAGACCAGCACAGGCAGGAGGTCATACCTGGGCACTGTGCAATCAGGGCTTCTGTATACCAGGCAGAGACAAGGGGTCCAGAGTCCCTTTTCTGAGCAAAAGTGGGGCTCACAGGGATCGAGGAAAGAGTATAGTTTATATTTTCAAAGAAAGTGGCTGTTGTAAGGACCACAGATGGATGCTGTGGATAAACTGGACATTCCTCAAAACAGATAAAGTTCTAGCCATCTAGCTCCTCATTTGGAGAGCGGCTTCACTGAGGTGTCCAGTGAGACTATCCAGGTGAGCCCCAAAGTAGTGAAACTGATGCTGTCAAAACAATAGGGACATTTACACGGAGGGGATGTGGGGCGGCAGTGATTAGGTTGAAACTCATGGAAGCCTTGGAGTCCTCAAAGATGGCTGGCAAACTCCCAGAAGCTAGGACTACCCTTGAGCAGGTTCTCCCTCAGTGTCCCAGAGGGAGCCAACCCCATTGCACCTTAGATTCCCAGCCTCCAGAGCTGAGGCAGTAAGCCTGTGCTGCTTGTCCTGGCCAGTCTGTTACAGCCAAGAACTTCTGTTTGGATGGATGCTAGGCACTGTTGTCCCCACAGTGGAGATAGGTCAGCAGAGGAGTGGATCTGGGGTATGCCACTCAAACAGGATTTGTTGATGGATGGCAGAGACAGGACAGCAGCCAGCATAGCTTCCTTGCTTGGCTTTAACAAAGGTGAAGTGGGAGGGGGGGATAAAAATAGCCTGGCTGGGGCCACCCAGCTGCCAATGTATCTTAGGGTTTTGACAGAAGCTGCCAGCCAACCAGAGAGCTGAGAAGCCTGGGGCTGGGACTGCCTGTTCAGGAACTCGTCATGGGTATTTGAATAGATTTTCTGCCCCATTTGGACATTTTCTTCACTCACTAGGATGTTGATAAGGTGACAAGGTCCACATTGAAATTTAAATGGGCTTGTCCCTAGAGAAAAACAGACTACCCTCCTACATCCTTAGAGGGCCACATGAAGACTTACAGAGCTTGGAAATGTGCAAGCATGCTTGGAATTATGGGAATGCATCTGTCTTATGTGGAGGAAGCAGGTCTCATGATCAGCCAGTCAGGTCTGTTAATGACCGTGACTTATGACAGAGACATGGCTGGGTCATAAGTTTGTTGCTCCCACCTCAGATCCCCACCAAGTCTTCTGTTCCCTCTCAGGTAACTTCCTGGATACCATCAGGAAATACTCACCGATGTGTGTATCTGTATGTGGGTATGTGCACATGAGGGCAGATGCTTACAGAGGCCAAAAGGGGGTGCTGGATCCCTGGAGCTGGAATTGCAGATGGTTGTGAACTGCCCAGTATAGGCGCTGGGAACTGAACTCATGTCCTCTGTGATAAATGTATTTGCCTTTAACTACTGAGCCCTCTCTCCAGTCCCAAGAGTTGTAGACAATCTAAAAAGACACTTGTGCCCTTCACTTTAGAGATCAGACTATTGAAACAATGGACTCCCAAAAAGCTGGAAATCCCCCTAAAAATCTTATACTGGGAAAAGAGAAAGCCTCAACCCTGGTCCAGCCAGAGAAGTCTCTTTTCTCCTGGAAAGATTTACAACTTGGACCACGTTACAGAAGAGATAATGACGGGCTGATGATGGCAAGACCAGAGCTTTATCGAGGACTGCTTACGTGTGCATAACACCAGCCTCCATTTTAACCTGAATCTCAGTTTAGGATCCAGAGATGAACTTTATGTTTTTCTCTCTCTTCCCAATGTGACCACATTGAATAGATCTATCTCTTTTTTCTGCTTTTCACTATTAATTTAGCTGCTTTAATTGGTATATGGAGGACAAATGACCAAACCTAATTGGTTTATTGGGGCACACATTGTCACCCTAAGTCCAGTGACAGAGCAACATGCCATCTTTCATCAAGCTTCGGAGTTATCTGGAGCTTGAGAACTGAGATTTCGGCCAGAGCCAATGACCTGTTTCTGTTGCCAGGAGGTGGTGGTGACTTGGTTTTTCCTATATTCATCTATTCACTTTGAGGCAGGATCCTGCTGTGCAGGGTAGACTGAACTGGTGCTGCAGAGCCTCCGGCCTCAGTCTCCTGACTGCTAGGACAGTAGGCATGAGCCACCATGCCTGTCGATGTTGGTTCTACTGACACGGGGCATTGTCCTAACTGCTTGGCAAGGTCCTATGGAGAAATGTGTCCCAGAAGAACTATTGCTCCTTAGGAAAACTCTGGTCATCAGCTGTGTCTTCCCTCTAGCAGACAGGAGTCTGGAGTTTAGACTTAGCTCTAAGCGGTCTGCTCTGAGATGGCCACCTCCCTGCAAGATAGCTGACAGGGACTGCATTCACAAGGGGACTGGATGTCCTTGGCACTTCGGCCAGTCAGGAAATTCTACTTTGCTCTGACATCTGCCTCCTCTCCTCCACTCCCATTCATGCCTGAAAGATCTAGATCGCAGGCCCCAAAAGGAATAGAAGAGTGTGAAGAGCCCAAGGAGCTTGGCTGGCTGCCATTGAGTCCGTGGGGACCCACTTTGAGCACAGGGCAGTGTCATCCACAGCACAGGTTGTTTGAAGTGGCGGCTTTTTCGCACTCTGGAGGAAAATGGAAGTGCATGCACTGTTCAGACACTTGACTGGGACAAAGGCCAGGAATCAGTTCTCTTCCAGGTGAAGATTATAAGCTTGAATAGGGCTGGTGAGATGGCTCAGTGAATAAAGGGAAAAAGGTGCTTGCCACCAACCCTGATGACCTGAGTTCGAGCCTCAGAACCCACAAGAAGAAGGAAAGAATTGACTTGTTTCCTTCTGACCTCCACACACATGCTGTGGTATGTGCCCTCACACACATACAAATGCACGATAAATGTTTGCAATAAAAAAATTTTTAAGTGTGTAGAGCTCTCTCTTGGCTCACATTACTGTATAGTAATGCCTTTTCTATGATGTATTTGCAATTTTTAAAGTTATTCCCTCTGTGAAATAAACAATACCTATTATTTTAATTTTATTTAATTTTTATTTAATTTTTATTTTTTTGAGAATTATCCTTACCTAGCTCCTGATCCTCCTGCTTCTACCCACTAGGTACTGTGATAACAGGCATGTCCCAGAATGCCCTAGTTATACAGTGATGGGATCAACCTCCAGGGTTCCTGCTTGCTCAGTGAGCATTCTACATTCTCAGACCCCTAAGCTTTTATTTTTCTAACAAACACACAGGAACTAGACTCCATTCCAAGTGGTTTTCATTTGTTATTTCATTTGTTCCCAAAGCAAAACTATGCGATACTGCCGCTGCTGGTCGCTGTTGCTTGGTAAGGAAATGTGGACAGAATATCAGAGTTTATGGGGTTCAAACCCATACCCCATTGCTAGCACTAAAATAAAAAAGAGATGGAGGAGGAAAACAAGGAGGAGGACGGGAAAGGAGGGGAAGGAGGAGGAAAGAGTTGGAGAGGGAGGGGACCAGGATGAGTTGGAGGAGAAGCATAGGAAGGAAGAAAGGAAGAGGAGGGGGAGGGGAGGGAGGGATGGAGTGGGAGAAGAGGGAGGAAAGAAGAAGGCCCCATTTCATTGCGAAGACTCCTAAGGTCTGTCACTCTTGCCAGGCCTCCTAGCTCCCACACCTTTCTCTTCTCTCCCACTCTGCCTCAGCAGCCCCACGCCTCCTTCAGCAGCAGGCTGCCTTCGGGGCTAATAGTCACCGAGTTCTCCTCTTTGGCTTAGAAAATTACTGTGTAGCCTATTAATAAACATGTCTCTATTTTTAGATTAAGTTATTACTCATAGGACTTAGAACAAACAGACCTGTTTGATCTTCAGCAAATAGTATCTTTCTGAAGACACTGAAGCCACAAGATCAGAAAGGGATATATGAAAACAGTTAGGAGCAGGGCAGGAGGTAATGAATTATGCAACAGAAGATGGTCTTTGTCAATTCTGGGGCCTCTACCCTGCATTCAGAACAGACTCAAAGTGTTCCTGTAGGGGAAACAGTCATTGCCAGAAGCCCCTGGCTTCTAGTCTGAGTGGAGGGTACCCTCTTCAGGAGGTTCTTCCTGCTGTATCTGCTTTCTTCCTCAGGATCATCTTCATCAAAAGGGAAAGCATCCCTCTCTTTATGTCAATATTCCAGCATGGGTTGGGAAGCTGCTCAGAAGGCCCCAACTGTTAGCTAAAAAACTTTGGCAGTCAGTGGCTGCTAAGAATGAGAAGTTCAAATTTCTTCAGGAGTAGGTTGTTCATGGTATAACAGAAAGTCTTCCACCCTTGTGTATGCAGGCAAAACTAACTAGACTTAGATAGATGGATAGATAGATAGATAGAGGACAGATGGATAGATGATGGATGAATGGATGGATAGATAGATGATGGATGGTTAGATGGATGGGTGGATGGATAGATAGATAGATAGATAGATAGATAGATAGATAGATAGATAGATAATAGATAGATAGGACATTGGGAGGGGATTTAGAAGGAGGGGCCTGGGAAGAATGGGAGGGAGGAGTGGACTTGATCAAAATAAAGTGCATTTGTGTAAAAACTGAAGAGGTACCTCAGCAGTTAAGAGCACTCACTGCTCTTGCAGAGGACTCAAGTTTGGTCCCCAGATGCCATATAGGGAGGATGGGATACACAACTGTCTGTGACTCAGTTCCATGGAACACAACTTCTGGCTTCCCAAAGACCTGCATGCATGCGTACTTACACATACAGAGACAAACAAACATACTCATAATTTAAAATGTAAATTAAAATAAAAATTAAATGCTTTCATGTAAGAAGTCACCCGCAGGTCCTACTGCATTCTCTTCTCATCTTTATTCTCTTATTTCCCAATCCATCCTTTCTCTCCTCACCTCACAGTGTCTCTTCTAGTCACACCGATCAGGCTTTCATCCTTACTCCATCTCGGAAACAAATCTTAAAATTCTGATCTAAGAAATCAGAAGGCAGCATGTCTAAGTTTGCCTGCTACCATCTTGGCTTCCAGTCTGTGGAGTCATTAGTTATAATGCCTGAGTGGCCAGTCCATCCTCTCCATCACTTTGCCAAACTAAATAGTCCATGTTAGCTCCAAGCTCACATGAACCCCTCCAGAATGTGAGCCAGTTCCTCACCTGCCCCTCTTTGCCCTTCCTCACTTGGCATCACAGGACAGGCTCTGCATCTGCTGCTACATAGCAAAAGATGTGGTTGCTATGGTGATGAGCTGCTAAAACCTGGAGAAGATTGATGGCATGCTGTGTTGGGGAGGCTCATTGCTTATGAGAGACATCAGACAGGGTTCTTGGCTAGACACAAAGGAAGTAGATATTGACATTTTTGAAGCAAAAATTATAATTCTTGAAGAGTTTATGGAACTAATGAGAGTTCAGAAGCCTTGGGGAAATTGGGGAAAATAATGAGGTTCTGGATGGTTCAGTATGACTGGGAGAACAGCAAATGTAAGCTATTTATGCAAGAAGTTTGATCAAAAAGAGAATGTGAGAATAGTAGCCATAACAGTAGACAAAATGTTGTGTGCTACGTGAAGAATGGATACTGCTTGAAACAAAATAACAAGAAAGGACTTCTCTGATTATAATCAAGTTGAACTAGAAATTAATTAACAAAAGAAAGAAATTGGAAAATACATGTGGAAAGCGTAGAATATTTATATCAAACAAGATGCATTTAATTAACTGTGGATCAAAAGGGAAGTAGCAAGGGATAGCAGTCAGTATTTTTCATGAATGAATATAAACTCACATCAAAAATTGTGAGGTGTAGCTAAAGTTATGCTTAGAGGAAAAGTAATAGTGTCACCATGCATGTGTTAGAAAAGAAAGGTCTCAAATCAGTAATGTGTGTTTCCCTTTGAAAATATCTGAAATTAGAAAAAGATGAGTAAATTAGTCCTAAACCAAGAAGGAAATGGTGGTGATGGTGGTGGTGATGATGATGATGATGATGATGATGATGATGATGATAATGATGATGATGATGATGATAATGTTGATGACGATGACAATAACGGTGGTGGTAATGATCATTTGAAGACAGGAGACTACCAAGGAGAGCCAATAAAACTAAATCATACTTTACAAGAGACAGTAAAGAACACAATGTATGCGGTGGGGTTATGGATAGAATCTGTGACTAACTGATAGAGGCTGTATTAGTTTCTCCTCTTGTGATAAAATACCCTAACAAAAGCAGGTTTGGGGAAGAAAGGGTTAATTTTAGCTCACAGTTTCAGAGTACGGTTCATCATGGTGTGAAAGTCATGGCAACAAGAATTGGAAGCAGCTGGTCACCTTGTATCCAAAGTTAAAAAGCAGAGAGATGAATGCTGGCACTCAGCTCACTCTTTTCTTTCATACAGTCCAGGATCAAGCCCAGGGAATGGTGCCACCCACAGTGGGTGGGTATTCTTACCTCAATTAACCTAATCAAGATAATCCTTCACAGGCATGCCCAATATCTCCCAAATGATTTTAGGTCTCATTAGGTTGACAGTTGAGCTTAACCATCATGAAAACTGAGGTTAGTCATTTTTTGTTTGCTTGCTTGTTATTGTGACCCAGTGGCTCACTGGGAGCCTAAACTGACTGTGGTGTGAAGATGAATGAAGACCCAAGAGATCAGATGAACTTGGCAGGAAGCCCATGCCCAGCAGAGGCTGATGCATGCACAAAGGAAGACCAGAACCAGTCTTTCTGTGTCTTTGCAGAACCTCTTGCTCTTAACCCTTCTACTTCTTCAAATGATATCTGAAGACAGAGGATGACACATAAAACCCACAGCCCCTGCTGGGGCAGCCCTGTAAGTGCTCCCCGCTGGAGGATCCCAGTTCCCAGCAAGGTGAGAAATGGAGCAGCTCCTGTTCTTTTCTCAGCTGAACCCGGGGTGGACCGGATTCCACCAGAAGCCCCAGTCTATTCCTGAAGTCTCTCTGTCATTCCAGTGTCTTGCCTTTTATTCCAAGACTGTCCAGGGACTGGCATCTGCCCTGATTTGCAGAAGTCTCAGCTCACAGCTGTCAGAAAGGATCGATATTTTGACTGCAGACAGTCCCAGAGCACAGACGGTTGACTTGGTTGGACAACCTGGATGTCGAGGCCTGGCCACACTGGTAGTAATCATTCAGTCAGATCGGAAGCCGCACAAGGCAGCAAAGCCTTTCTGGATCAAGGTACCCTTCTGACATAGGATCTACAATTCTTTTCTCTTCTTCACTTACTTCCTGGGGCCTCTGGATCTTTTATGCTCAGAATCACACCCTCCTATGAGGGGGAGCATCTCCTGCAGATATCTTATCCCTCTATTTGCCTTTTCATGCAGTGTTATATAAAAATGCTAAACCTAGCACTGTCCATCTCCCAGGGCATCTGGTTCTGTCCAGGTCTCGGTCCCTGTGCTAATTAGGCTTCATATCATTCAGTCTGCACAGTTATACTGCAGGACTCTCAGTGTTATCACAAGAGTGAGGCTGGCATCATGGAACCCGTTGCTCTTGGGTACCCTCAACAACTCTGATCCTACCCCCACAACGAAGACCTACAGAGAGCAACACCTACAACAGAAAGCCCCTTAGACATGCTAAAGTTGTACCACATACTGTTTCTGCTTGCTTGTGTGAGAACTGGCTCTGTCTTGGGTGGCACATAAGCTCTAATCTGGCTCCTGAAGGTGCAGGCTCAGCCTTTATTATTTCCAACAGTTTGTGCTGGACTTTTTACTATCACAAGTCTCAGTGACCTATAAACAACCCTGTGATTATTTTGACCCAGAGGGGAGCATTTCCCTCAGATGCTCGTGATTAGAGCAAACATAAACCTTCATTTGCATGAAAGACTTTGTTATTGATCCAAACCCAGACCCACATTTGCATGAGAAATTTGTTGTGATTGCCCCCCCACTCCTCTGGCTACACAAGTGCGTTTGTTTAACTCCCTTGGTCAGCTGGGACAATCTCCTAGGCTGCCTCTCCTTGTGCTGTAGCATAAAGACTCCAAAACGCTTCTCTCAAGAGGTTTTTCTCTGGCCTATTTTTAGTACAGTTGGCCACACTGGCAACATGAAGAAGGAAAGAGCAGGGCCATTAGAGCAACCATTGCTACAGAGGCAGAGGAGTGACCTCGGAAGCCACAGTAAGAGTGGCCTGCATGCCGAGCCACCAAAGCAGCAGAACAGCTGATTGCTTAACAGGTGAAAAGGCAGAGGCGAGTCCAGCTGTAAGAGCAACAGAGCCACCAGCCACATTGATAGCTGCAAGGGAAGCGGGAAAACAGGATAGATGTTCAACTACCATAGAGGCAGCAGCAGCAACAACTAAAAGACAGACAGCTGAACTACTCGAGTGAGCTGCCAGGACAGGAACAGGAGAGATGGGCAGAGGTACAGAGAAGGTGAGAGAAGGAAGCTTGAGGCTGGAGAAGGACAGGGGCCTGTAAAGCAACAGAGAAGTGAAACTGGAGGCTCTGGTCCCAGGAAGAGTTTCAGAAAATCATCAAGTCTTTAGGGCCAAGGGTCTCAGACACCCTAGACCTGGGAGCTGTAACACTGCCTACCATCAAGGCCTAGATCCACTCAAGAGCTATAACACCAACAGCTAACGGCCCCAGGGCTCTATGCCCACACAGACACTGTATCACTGTAGGGCTGAGGAGTCCCACTAACCCTGCTACCCCAGAGCTATAAGTAGATCGTTACACTATGGGCTACCACCTACTCTGCACTCACTTGCCTACTGATGCTGCTCACTGCTGCCAAACAGTAGGAACTGCAGTAGCTGATAAAGAACAGCCCTTAGAGATTTATCCTCTGCCTGCAAACTCTATCCACATAGGAGACAAGAACCCCAAGCAGGAGCTTGGAAGCAGGACAGCCCTCTGTCCTCCAGGGCTGGATTTATTGGGAAAATTCAAGCCCAGGGGTCTTTCCAAGCCCCTTTGATGGAAGGGTGAGAGCTATGTACATTCTTGATGGCTGGCTTTGGAAAGATTTGCAGCGGAAGAATTACCGTCCTCTTACCTAAAGAGAAGCCCTTGAATCACACCAGCTTCTGGCACTGTTGGGCATGGTGCCCTTCTGTTTTGGCAAACAGCCTGTTGCTCGTTTTAGTCTTTGAGATCGCACGCTTCTGCATCACACTTTACTGTCTCCATTGGCCTGTAACAGGACAGAAAGAGCAGCACGGGGTTACAGAAGGGGAAGAGAACCCACACAGGATTTTTCCTGACAAGAAGTAATGGACATCTCATGGGGAAGGATTGCAAACACAATTTACAATCAACAGCTACACCAAAGCAGTCTGCCCAAAGCTTTCTCAATGACCAGCGTAGGAAGCAGAGACCCTGAAGCACAGTTCTCAAGGAAAAGGGTGCTGCCTACATCCCTCCTGCCCTCCTTCGTGTGTGGCGTGTGTCCTGTGGAAACGTTGGCCCTTAAATATGCAACAACGGAACTCTAAGATATGAAACATGACAAATGATGTCCCCTGGCTCCAGCTGAGTGTAGTCCACAGAGATACAGTGTGAGCCCTGGACTGTGACAATCTGCAAGCCCAGCAGATGTCTGGAGCTTTGAAAGGAAAATGATTACCCCCATCAATTTTCCTTTTAAGGAACCTTTCAAAAATGGTTTTCTCAAAAAGAACATTAGGGCTTTTCAATAAAAAAAAAAAATGCTTTCTTGCAGTTCTCAGAGCAGTCGGGGTAGTGGGGCGGAGCTCTGAGGATGCCCAGTTTTCTCAGGCAGTGGAAACAATGATGCTGTGTTCCAGGCCCAGCTGCAGGACTGGCCCCAGAGCAGGTCCCTCTTAAGGAAGTGTCTCACTTAACCTCTTCCTGTCAGTGTTCCTGCCTTAAATGAGAGTGACTGTGTCTTCCTACAAGCTCAAACATAATGTCTCTGAGAAGCATTAAGAGCCATGGGGCTGGGAGCATGGGTCAGTGGTTAAGCACATTTGCGGCTTGCAAAGGGCCTGAGCTTGGGCAGATCACAACTATTATCCTAGCTTCAGGGGACCCAATAACCACTTCTGGCCTCAAACGGCATTCCACTCACACACGGAAACCAAGTACCCATACATACACACGCATATTTAAAAATAAAATTAAAACTAAAAAAAAAAAATGCTAATAATCATGCAGGATCAATGTTTGGGAGATGGCTCAGTGAGAAAGAGTGGTTTCTGGGAAGGCATGAGGATCTGAATTTAGATCCCAGTACTGATGTAAAAACTCAGCCATGACCTCCACATGGCTTTAACACCAACCTTAGGGCAAGGGACTGCTGGGTACAGAGACAGGAGGATCACCAGGGCCAACTGGCTACCAGTCTAGCTGGAATGAAGCAAAGAGTGATGGAGCAGGACATGGGATATTCTCCTCTGGCCTCTGGATGCACACACACACAAAGTATACACACCAGAACATACAATTGGGATGGAGGGGAGGAAGGAAGGAGGGAGAAAAGGCAGGAGGGGGGTTCTAGAGAAATATTAGTAGTGTTTTCATGTCATGTAGCTACCCAGCATTTTCTGGATAAGTTCCCTCTGGGGGGATGATGATTCTCATGTAGTTAGCCTGGCTTCTTCCGACAGTACCTCACTCCAATATGTGCACCCGTTCATTTTTCTCTCCTCTCAAACTCTTTGCTGGATCAGGTGAGCTTCACGCTGCCCATATTTCACTTGCTCCTTAATAACGTAGTTGTGCTTGCTGGATTCATTGCTTTGCTCAGCGAAGGCTGACTGAGCACACACCACCTGACAGGCCACCTGCAGACTCAGCTCTTTCCTAAAGTGGTTCAGAGGCACAAGGGGAAGCTGGCCGTGCCAACACGAGACAGTGGGATTGCCACGGTTCCAGCGTGTTATTTAGTCTTTGGCTGATACAAACATTGACGGTATTTGGGGGAGGGCCTCTGGGAAAGTACAAGGTTAAACAAGGTCACAATGGAGGTGTGGCCTTATAGGAGTAGGTGTGTCACTGTGGGCACAGGCTTTAATACCCTAGTCCTAGCTGCCTGGAAGCCAGTATTCTGCTAACAGCCTTCAGATGAAGATGTAGAACTCTCACCTCCTCCTGCACCAAGCCTGCCTGGATGCACCATGTTCTAGCCTTGATGATAATGAACTGGACCTCTTAACCTGTAAGCCAGCCCCAAGTAAATGTTGTCCTTATAAGTGTTGCTTTGGTCATGGTGTCTGTTCACAGCAGTTCTTAGTAAATTCTAAGACAAGGACTGAAGACAATACATTTGTTTATAAAGTATAGTATGTGACATTCAGTTAAAGAATGGAAAAGGAACCTGTGATAACCATAAAGTAACTCCTGAGATGGGTGGGACAGATCTCACAGCTCCTGTGACATCAGTCTCAACTGTTGACTTGACTGGATTTGGAATCTCCTAGGAGACACACGTCAGGGGGTGTCCATGAGGGTGTTTCCAGAGAGGCTGAACTAGGGAGGGAAGACCCTTCCTAAATGTGGGTGGTTTCATTCCACAGGCTGAGCACGGATAGAAAATAAGGAAAGGGAAGGAAGGAAGGAAGGAAGGAAGGAAGGAAGGAAGGAAGGAAGGAAGGAAGGAAGGGAGGGAGGGAGGGAGGAAAGAAGGGAGGGAGGGAGGGAGGGAGGGAGGGAGGGAGGAAGGAAAAAAGGGAGGGAAGGAGGGAGGAAGGAAGGAAGGAAGGAAGGAAAGAAGGAAAGAAGAGAAAGAGAGATACAGAGATAGATAGAGAGAGAGAGAGAGAGAGAGAGAGATGACTCAGTCAGTAAAGTGCCTTCTGTGCAATCATAAGGCCCTGAGTTCAGATCCCCTTTTTGTTTGTTTGTTTGTTTGTTTGTTTGTTTTTTAAAGCAAAAGCCCACTGGTGTGGTCATGAACACCTGCAACACTAGGTGAATAGAAGCAAGCACAGAAGCAAGAGGATCTTCAGCAGTCACTGGCCAATCAATCAAAAAGTGCTGAGTCCTGCAAGAGACTCTGTCTCACTCAAAAGATAAGGTAGAGGGGTAAGAGATAAAGACTTGACATCATCCTCTCCCTCTCTCTCTCCCTCTCCCTCTTCCTCTCCTCCCTCTCCCTCTCCTCCTCCCTCTCTCTCTTCCTCTCCCTCTCCCATTCCCTCTCTCTCTCCTCCCTCTCCTCCCTCTCCCTCTCCTCCCTCTCCCTCTCCTCCCTCTCCCTCTCCCTCTTCTCCCTCTCCCTCTCCCATTCCCTCTCTCTCTTCCTCTCCCTCTCCCATTCCCTCTCCCCCTTCTACTTTTCCCTCCCTCCCTCTTTCCCCGCCCTTCATGCACACACAAATGCATGCACCCACATAGCTTGCAGCTCAATGAACACTAGCATTCAAACATCCATCTCTTTCTTCCTCCTGGTTGCAGACACTATGTGACAATCTCTCACACTTCTCTCTCCTTGCCTTCCTGATCATGACAGACTGTACCTTCAAATCTCAGCCCCAAACACAAGCACCCCTCCTTCCTTCCCTAGTGTAATTTTTTTAGGCATTTGTCACTGCAACAAGAAAAGTAACTAATGCAATTGGAATTCATCATCTTGCCTCTCTTCCTTTAACGCTTCAAAAGCATTCATGTCACCGAGGTAGCGAGGCTTTGCTATGCCTACTTAAAACATGATTCTGAAAAATCATCACCCGAAACAAATAGGTCATCTATGGGAAAACATTCTAACCCTAATGTAAGTATTAGTGGAAGGAGTTGGTGATTCAAGGCTCCCCAGTCCTCCCTCAAAGGGACAAGAAAGGACAAAGCACAACTGAAAATGGAAACAAAGAAATTATAGTTTAACTAGACTTTGAAAAGTGGTTGGCAAATGACAGAGTTTTTTGATTTTGTTTCGTTTTTTTTTTTTAATTTGTGCATGGACATTTTAATTGTTTAAGGTTGACACTTGGTTGTGTTACACTACTTGGCAGGCACTGGGTTTGATGCAGAATTACTTAAGTAATATGCATCTTGAGCACCATAAGTCCTATCTACCCTCAGCTTCTGGTTTGACACAGCAAGTGTCCCTTGAAAAGGGAGTCTCAGATGAGAGATTGCCCAGATCATGTTGGCCTGTGGCCTCATCTGCGAAGGGTTGCCCCCACTGATGTCAACCCCTGGCCCTGGCCTGTATTAAGAAAGCAAGCCTAGCACTGGCCATAGAGTGACCTCTGAGTAGCATTTCTCAACTGTTTCTTTTGGGTTCTCACTTGAGTTACTGCCCTGACTCCTTCGGTGATGCACTGTGACCTGCAAGCAGAAAGAGAACCTTTCCTCCCAAGTTACTTTGATCGTGGTGTTTCATCACAGCAACAGAAGCACACTTGGGCATAACGAGACTGGACCATCAAGAGTTGCCTCCATGGATACTTTCAAAAACAACACAATTGTAAAAATCCAAGTCATCAGTTCTTTATAAGAAAAAAAATGACAACACACATGGTAATCAGATTTGTGTTGCCCTGACAAAATACTTAAGGCGAACAGCTTAAGGTAAAAGGTTTTCTTGTGGCTCTTAGTCCTGAGTTCAGATCAGTCTCGAGTTTGGCTCCCTTGTACCAGCATTTCCGGTCTTGGGCTGAGGAAGAGCATCATGGCGGAAGTGGAAGTACAGTGCCCAGCTGCTCACTTCACACCAGTCAGGAACAGAATGAGATAGCTAGGCCAAGAGATCAGGGTTAAAAATGGGCTCTTCACGGACACACTCCAGAAACCTGTTCCTTCAGTAGATCTCACCTTCTAAAGCTCCCCCCACATCTCAGTAGGCCCCGTAAGCTAGAAATCCATCAGTGGATTAGTCTATGTTGAAGTCTCAGCCTTCATGAGCCAACCAACTCCCAAAGCTCTCCTCACTGTTGTGTTGGGGACCAGGCCTTCTGCATTTGAGTGACACAAAGACACTTAATAGCCAACTTGTAACAGTACACTATTGTTTGGGTAATGTAGTAAAAAAGAACCAAAGAGAGACATACAAAGGCTGTACTGGACAGCTGTTTCTTCTCTGATCTGCTCACCTTAGGAACTTGAGTCAGGAATCTATTTGCCAGATAGAGCCCCCACCCTGCTCTATTATCTGGGTTCAAACACCGCCACTTGCTGCCTAGCACTGTGAGTCACGTACATTACTCCCCTGAGTCTTCATCCTCCCAAGTAAACTAGAAATAATGCTGTCTAGTCTCTGAGCTGCTGAGGGAATTCATTGCGATGGTGTGTGCTTAGCCCAATGGCGCTTGCTAAGTGCTCGATAAAAAGTAGACAGCATTATTGATTAACACTCCCAGAAGGAGTCCTTTAGACACAAACCTTTACCAAGATCACACACAAAAAAATTAGTATAACCAGAGGGTACACATTTAAACATCTCACCTAAACATCTTGTCTTATGACAAATGATAAATTCTTAAGCAAGGAAAATCTCCTGTCCTTAACACACACTACAAAATAACCTGTGTGTGTGTGT
>NW_022196896.1:114503743-114515147 GCF_008632895.1 Mastomys coucha
GTGTGTGTGTGTGTGTGTGTGTGTGTGTGTATGTGTGTGTATGTATGTGTATGTATGTGTGTGTGTATCTGTGTGTGTATGTGTGTGCATGTGTGTGTGCATGTGTATGTGTGTGCATGTGTGAATGTGTGTGCATGTGTGTATGTATGTGCACGTGTGTATGTGTGTGTATGTGTGCATGTGTGTGTGTGTATGTGTGCATGTGTGTGTGTGTATGTGTGCATGTGTGTGTGTGTGTGTGTGTGTGTGTGTGTGTGTCTTACTTGATATTCACAATCAAGCACAGTTTTTCCTCATATGCATTCTTACAGCTTTGGAAACCTCAGTCACTATATGGAAACCTAAGAAAACTCAACAGCCTGCAGGACTGCCTGACAGAAGTCACCAGCAGTCACCTCTTTGAGCCTCAGAAGGATCCTCTGCTCTCTTCTGTCTTCCCAAACAGGGTCTCTACTTAAACCTCCTGCACCCTCTTTATCAAAGATTCCTTTCTTGTGGCAGAAGAAGCTAAAATTAACACTTATTTAAAAATTGAGTTGTTCAGCTGACTAGAAAAGGAAGACAGACAGATGATAGACAGATAGACAGTAGATAGATAGATAGATAGATAGATAGATAGATAGATGATACTAGATAGATAGATAGATAGATAGATAGATAGATAGATAGATGATAGTAGATAGATAGATAATGAAAGAGATAAATGATGCATGATAGATAGATATAGACAGACAGATAGATAGATAAATAGATAGATAGATAGATAGATAGATAGATAGATAGATAGATAGATAGATAGATAATGGAAGAGATACATGATAGACAGATGATAGACAGTAGATAGATAGATAGATAAAGAGATACATGATAGATGGATTATAGATAAATGATAATTGATTGAACAGAGAAAAGAGAGAGAAAGTGAGAGAGAGAAACTGAGATAGAGACACCTATGCCCTGGTATTCCCATCTATGCCTTGAAGGGCATATTCTAAGACAGAGGATTCTGACCCTTGTATGGCAAAGAAACCTTTCCTTAATAAATAAAATGATGGACATCTGTGCGTAGCTACCATAGCTACTGATTCCTGAAAGCAGGTTTCTTTTCCCATGTTAGTTCACGTTAATCAAATACATGCACCACAAACTCAGATTTGGAATAGTCTTCCTTGGACAGAGTCGTAATAACCAGGGTGAAAAGCTTATGTTGTTCACCAGCAATGTCAGCGATGAGCACAGGAGTCTGCACTTCTGAAGAGCCCAGCTAATCAGAACACTAGCCGCACTGAATCCATGGCAGCATCTTCACTAACCAGGAAGCACCGCCTTCTGTGGTCCCCAGCTCACCCGCCTGGCGTGTTATCATCAGTCGCAGCTTCTATTAGTCTCCAAGGTGAGCTCAGACAGCCACAATCTTCTCCCTTATTAACGCAGCTGCCGTATTTTATAGCCCTGTCTTGTAGGTTCTTTTTGCCAGCTCTGCTGGGAATTCTGCCACAGAGCTCAAGCCCAGAGATGTGTGTCTGCATCATGCCACACGGTTCAAAGTGTGACTGGCTTCCTTTAAAACCTGAGTAACTGGCAGAGGGGGCAGAAAATAGCGAATGGGGCCACACTAACATTGGCTGTCTCTCTCCTCTTGTCCAGTGGTCCCTCTGCTCCTGCTATGCTAAGTAGGACTTTATTTTTCTTAATTCACTTGCTATATAAAGAAAGTACTCAACAAAATCATTCCTGTAAGAATACGAGGAGTATCACATGCTAATATGCCCTTAGATGCCTCTTTGTTTAAAGCTTGAGTTAGAATTTAAGTAAAGATAATGTAAGGGTTTTTTTTAAAACATTTGTTAATCCTCTTAATAAAAAGAGAGCTTTCTATGAAGAAAGTTGAAGAAAGTAAAGTTCTCTATGTTACTAATGTGTATTAATTGAACTGTCTCTCTAAGAGGAACCTAGATTGTTCAGCATTTCCCACATCTCTTTGATCACCAGTCCTTCCTTAGAGAAGACTATGTGATATAACCCACAGGGAAGCATCTTAAGATGTCTTCTGATCTCCATTCATGGCCCCCACAACCCCTGCTCGCCAATGAACAAATTATATTTTTAAAACAAACAAACAAAAAAAAACCCTGGATGTTTCTGATATATTTTTTTATTGGTCATTTGGGACTTTCACATACTGTACCCCAACCACACGTGCTTCCCAGTCCTCCCAGGTCTGCCCTGCCCCGTCCTTGTGACCTCCCCCCAAAAAGAAGAAGAAGAAAATAAAAGTATACCAAGTCCAATTTGTGTTGCACACACTAAAAATGTAAAATTCAAAGGAAAACAGCGAAACCCTGCTGAGTACAGGAAGCTTAAGTCACAGCCAGTTCTCCATCAGTCAGTCCTTGTTGAGGTTTGGTCTTGCTGTCTATTGTAAAAAAACAGGCTGAGGAAAAAGCAGTATGTCTGCCTCCACTCCCGTCAGGAAACAGCATCTGTTTCTACTGTTGTCACTTCTGCCTTCCGCAGATGCCAGACTCCAGCTGTTTAGGCCTTTGAGCATGAACTAAAGACTAGCATCTCCCCAGAAACTAGTCTTCCATCAGACTAGGGCTGCTGGGGCATCTAGTTTTGCAGTCTGAATAGTGCTTGAGTTCTCAGACTAGTATGCATAGATAACCACGGTTGGGTTGTCCAGCCCTTACAGTGTAAGTGGATCGAGCGAAGCCCCTCTTGCCACACACATGCATGTGCACACACACACACATGCATACACTCACAGTGCAGTATTCTAAATGTTCTTTTCCTCTAGAGAAACTTGTCTAAGACATTCCATTTCTCCAACGAAATAACCAACATCCACCCTGGCCTACCTGCCCGCAGCAGCAGCCCCAGCATCTTCTCTCAAACCTATCTCCCCATAGCTGCAGCTTCAGCAGAGCTCAGCCCAAGTTTAAATCCAGTCCCTAAGTCCTGGGAGAAATTGCTGCTTTCCCGCCTTGATTCAGGGTCTGCCGTGATCCACCGTGTCGTGACCCACAGTAAAGATGCCAAAATTGTTACAAGCAGGAGAGGGAATGCTGGCCACCCCTCCCCATACCTGTTCTCCTCCTTCCTCAGGATAGACCTCTGGTCCCTCACTGCTCACTCTATAACAGTCTTCCCCAGGTTTCCTTGAAGCTAACTAAGCATGGCCTTGTGACTAAGTTCTGAGAGATGAAAACACAGGAACTGAATGGCTGCTTCCAGGAAGTGTTCTTCCAGGGTCTCCTCATCACACTTGCCCCTCACTCCATCATGAAGCTGAAACTTAGGTGTAGCTGAAGTTAGCCACCATGACAGGCACAAGGGGGAAGGCTGCATCCTAGAGGTGGCACAGGGATGCCCTGGGAGGAGTCTATGTCTTCCCGCCTCTCACGGAGCCTCCGCACCAGGATGGAGCTCTTACCTCTCAGCATTCTCGCTTTAGACCTTGTTCATTTGAGTTTCCTATAAGTCTTCAAATCTATCTTGTTCATATAGACGCTATCTATGGTCTCACACACGTTATTCTATAATAACACACGTTATTCTGTCTCACACACGTTATTCTACCAGGCATGGGAGCAGCTCCCAGCATGGCCAGAAATCTGGGGCCATCTGTACTATTCTTTAGCTGTCCTGCACTATCATCAGGGCACTGTGGTGTCCCAGGACCCCCATCCCAGTCTGGATGGCCAAGGAAGGGAAACCCTTGTTTCTCCACCTAATGGAGTCATAGGGTGATCCCATCAGAGGGCACCACGTGGGCTTAGAGGATGCTTTTCTTTTTCTCACTGACAGGATGCTTGGGGCTGTACCTGAAAGCTTTGAAGGGCCACCCTTGAAGGCACCTGGACTCCCAAACCACTTCATCCCTCCCTCAGCAGAAGCACCAGGACCCCAAGATGACAATGATTCAAACTTTGCCCTAGATGGGGACAACTTCCTTTGCCCAGGCCTCCCAGTAAGCAAGAACTGTCCCTGCCTGGGGACCAACAGTACAGCAGCGCAGCATCAGCACAGGTAAGCCAGGCACCATGGGAACAAGATCCCAAGGAGCCAGTGTCAGTGCCTGGGATGTGACAAAGATCGGGAGCACTGTGGTGGCTAAATGGTCAACTTGACCCACTCTAGAATCACCTGGGAAGAAAGTCACACGATGGGGAGGGGTATCTAGGGCAGGTCAGCCCGTGGGCATGTCTTGGGAGGAGTATTTGACTCATTCATTGAAGTGAGAGGACCCACACACTATGGGTCTGTACACCCATTCTTTCTCTCTCCTCTCCACTGTGGATGCGACTTGTAGCTTGAGATTCCAGCCTCCTTGTCTTCCTCTAAGGATAGACTACAAGCTGGAAATGCAAGCTAAAGTAAGGAAGGCCCAGCTCCCTTTACTTCTGTCAGGGAAAGTTTTATCACAGCAACACAATTGAAATCAGGATGGACCACGGAGGACACTTCCGTGTCACCTGAGGCGTGTGCTGCTACACAGCTCTTGTGCACACAAGACCTGAAGCCGTGCACCAAGTTCTGGCCACCTGGGATTCCTCCATGTTAGTCACTCTCTGCCCCAGCTATCCCTCCTCGAACCATGTCACTAAAATTCTAGCTCTTCTACCAACCCCTCTCACCCTCTCCTTGTTTGGTTTTATTTCCTCCCTCCTTTCTCTCTGGTACCCAATGCTGACTACACTGGCTACTGGCCCAGCTTTTTAGAAGAGGCTGGCAGAAGCGTCACAGTGCACTTACTGTTTTATTTATTGCTCATCATCCCATTGTGCATGGACAGAATAGGTATTTTCGTTTCTCCCATTCCTTCCTTTATCCCCGAGGCTTAGAAGAGTGTCGGCATTTGGTAGTCGCCCGATAAATATTTGTGAAAGGAATGAATGAGTGTCTCAGACTTGCTGACAGTAAATGCACTCACTGGGCCTGGTCCAGGCAGCAAAGTGACCGGATGCTCTGAGAGGGAATGCTCCCCAGACTTGCAGACAGGATCTGAGTGTCTCTTCTCCAAACAGACAAGGCTGAGGACTCATGCAATGTGGAGAAGGGGAGAGCCAGGTCTAATGGCTCTCTTTATGAAAAGACTGATAAACCGTTCTCCGTGTTTCTGTAAAACACTAAATACAGGGTTGCTAGGAACAGAGAGCCCCCAGGGAACAAGCATCCAGGCATATGGGCAACGGCTCAGGATAATGGTAGGGCAGGATAATCGCAGGGCAGAGGACCACCAAGTAGAAATGTCTTTGACAATAGACAAAGCAAGTGTGAAGTGTACCCTTTGCCTTCCAGCTGTTCATTAAATGAGATCACGGGCCCAGCCAGGTGGCTTGCTGATAGCAGCACAGTTGCCTGGCTCCTTTGTATGGCCCTGACTGGATGGCAGTGCAGCTGCCTGCATAGGGCAGAATCATAATTCTGGTCTAGTCACTCAAAACCTAAGGCCCAACGCTCAAGGCCAGTGTGACTGTCAGATCTTGGTGCAGCCTTGCTCCAAGGAGACAGCTCAGGATATCCTTTGATGTCTTTGCTTGTGCCTTAGGGAAAGGCGAGACCGCCAAGTCTGGTTTCAAGAGCACACGGTTCTACAGGCTAAAGGACCCCTGCTCACGAGACTCTTCCTCAATGTTCCCTAAGCCTTTGGCACTGGGCTCCACATCTCTGCATTCTAATTGGCTGTAGTTTTCTATAATGGCCTTTGTCTGTTGCAAAAAGAAGTGTCGTGGTTAAGGGTAAGACTACATACAGTTATCTGTGAGGATAAGGGCAAGTATTTAGAGCGTAGCTAGGAGCTATGCTGCTTCAGTGATGCAGCAGCAGTGAGTTCTCCAAGACCCATGACTTCACTAGCCTGAGGGGGTTGGCTACGTTTCCCATACAAGGCACGATTTCTTCTTGTTGAGCAGGTTCACGTCCAATTAGAGAGATGTTGGTTGCCACTAAGACATGTGGGCCACCACTGCACCCTGGGGGTTACCATGCCATCCTTAACTATTCAAACACTTTCCAAAATTCGATAGCCCAAGTTCTTATCGGAGACGCCAGGCAGTCTCTTAACTGAACTCCTATAACGTACAAAACGAGTTACCTACTTCCAACAGAAAAGAGCACAAGATAAATTTACCCACTCTAGAAGAAAAGAACAGGGCATAGTATGAAATGCAAACCAAAACCCAGCAGGGCAAACAACAAATCCTTCAGCAATGTGTCTAGCATCTGTTGATCATAATGTAATTATCTTGTCTATGAAGAATCTGGGGAGCCCCACCTCTCTGATGCCTATAACATATACACAGCCTCTTTCTTACACTGCTTCTAATGTATGCCTGAATATTCCCTTGGTAGACATCTTCCAGTCATGGCATCTCTGACATCCTTGGGGTTTCTTTGTAACTTAGGCCTCATCTCCACAACTTCACACAGTGGCTTTCGTGACTTCTTTGCAGGGACTCCTACCTGCCACATATTCACTGGCCCTAGCTACTCTCTGAAACTGTAGCTCAAGATTCCCTAACCCTATTTAAAAAAAAATTATTTTTTTTTATGCAAGTACACTGTTTTTGTCTTTAGACATACCACTAGAAGGCATTGGATTCCAATACAGATGGTTATGAGTACAGGACCTCTAGAAGAGCAGTCAGTGCTCTTAACCGCTGAGCCATCTCTCCAGCCCCTCCCCAGCCTTTTAAATCTTGTATCTTTCACATCTGCAAAACTAGTAACATGTGGGTAATGTTGCCAAGTTCTGCCGTCAGCTCGGGATGGAGTCTCTGCCTGCCGGGATTTTGCCCTCAAGACACCTTTTCTATTGTCTCAGCAATTCCTCACCTTTCCTATTGTGCAGCAGAGTCTCTTTTCAGTGTCCCTGACATCTTGAACAATTACAATTGCTTTCTTGGTACCCACCTGGACGATCTGTTTTGAAACCCGCTATACCAAATTAGTCTAATATCTTTAAATTCACCTTGACTCGAGTTCTCAGGACATGAGTAAAACGAAGCCAAATTCCTAACAGAAATATTATATAAACAGCTCCAAACCCAGTCCTTGGTCATATCTGAAACCTTGGGAGCCTGGTTTCCTCTGTGTATAGTTTTCTCTGCACTGTTATCCCCCAAGTTTCCATGAGAATGGCCCATTAAACACTGATTCCAGCATATTAGGGCTTTTTATCCACAAAACAGTTCCAAGGGCCTATGAACCACATTGCCAGGGTTATTATCATTGCCATGGTCCCACTCCTGGTATTAAGTGCCTTAGCCATGACCCCACTCCTAGTACTAATTGCCTTAGCCATGACCCCAAAACTTCCGATACTAATTACCTTAGTCTATTTTCCTGTTACTGTAATTCTTTTTAAATGACAAAATCAATTTAGAGAGAAGAGTTCAAGGTATGGGAGGGAAGCCAAAACGGCAGGAACTTGAAGCAATTGGTCACATTGTGCCCATAGTCAAGAGAGAACAATTCAATGAGTGTCAAATGTAGCCTATCTTCTCCATTTTATAGAGTCCAGGATCCTAGCAAGGCCTCTGAAGCCACCACCTTTTGATTTCCTCAATGTGAACTTTAAGCCACTGCATCTACAGAAGCTAAGGGGCATCCCCCAAAATAGCTATATGGCAATTTTAAAAGTGCTGCATTTTGATCACAATCTCTTTGGGGTACAAACAATGAAATGGGAAACATTGGGAGAAAAGTCAATAGAAACTGCAATATAAGAAGACCAACCTTTAGTAATCTCTTGGCTCACAAGGCAGAAGTAGTTACCATTTTATGCTGACTGACTGGAGTTTCCTGATTGTTATACACAATGTGTCACCAGAGTGTGGGTCACCAGAGTGTGGGTCTCAATATGGCCCGGGATGCTGTCAATAACATGGGACTTCAATTAAGACTACCTCACACATATTAACATGTTTGGTCTCTTGATTTATTAGTTATCTTTCTTGTTGCTAGGACAAAATATCAGACAAGAAGCAACTCAAGGAAGCACGGGTTTATTTTGGCTCACAGTTTGAAGGCTCAGCCTGTTATGGCAGGAGAGGCCTGGAAGAAGCATGCGCGGCAGGCAGTCTGTCACGTTGCAGCCAGAGTCTGGAAGCAGAGAAAGATGAATGTGGGTTCTCAGCTTGCTATCAGGTTATTTTAGAAAACCTTTTTTTTTTTAATTCGGTCTAGGTCCCCAGTCTATGGGATGGTGCCACCCACATTCAGGCACAGACCTGCCTATGAGTGTATCTCCCAAAGGGTTCTAAATCCAATCTAATTGTCAACCAAAGTTAACCCACAAGGATATGTAGGAAGCTCAGTGGAGAATCTGGCACTCCAATGCAAGCAAATCCCTTTTAAGAATTCTACCCCTGAAGGGAAGTGCACCTGCTTCAGTTCCTTTGACCTATGCACCCCAACTACTGTCTTCCTGTCCTCCAGAGAACCAATCTCATTCTCAACCACTGAGTCACCGGATACGTGTCCGCAATCAGTTCCTGTGAAACAAATAGCTCTCAAGCTCAGCAGCTTAAAACAATGAACCCCCATTCTATCATGAATGAACTCCCGTCCTATTGCACATGGCTAGGCTATTGATCTGGCTCAGAACCGATCATGATGTCATGGTAAGCAGTCGGCCAGGGTTCTCTGCACCAGAAGGCTTGGCTGGGATGGAGGATCTTGCTTCCAGGATGGGTCAATTACATTCATAGGCTGCATGATGCTCGAGGCAGAAGGCCTCAGAGCCTCACTGTCTCACTGGTGTCCTCAGAGCAGGGCACTGGCTTCCTTCAGACTGAGCAAACTATGAGGCATCCAAGAGAAAGAAGCAATGTTTCAGAATTGCACACAACTATTCTTAGAATATTCTAATGAACTCAGGGCTCTTTAAGGTCAAGAATACCAGAATGTGGGGGTTACTATGGCCAGTATGGAGTCTACCCAAATCAGGGAAATGATTTAATTTTCTGACTGACAAATACACAAGTGATCTGTAAGCTCCATGACAATAGGAGCGTGGCCTTTAGCTTTATACCTCTGAAGCAGTGTCAAGCACACACCCTCACAGATAATAGTTGCTCAAAAAATATTTTAGAGTAAATAATAAGAATTCTTTCTGTATTAAAGAATGGATATAGAAGATGTGATTCATTTACACAATGGAATAATACTAAGCTATTAAAAACAAGGACATCATGAATTTTGCAGGCAAATGGATAGAACTAGAAAATAATCATTGTGAGCGAGGTGACCCACACCCAAAAGGTACTCATCCTATGTACTTACTTATAAGTGGATACTAGCCATAAAATACAGGACACCCATGCTATACTCCACAGACCCAAGGAAGTCAAACAAGAAGGAAGGCCCAAGGGAGGATGCTTGAATCTCACTTAGAAGGAGGAATAAAATAGTTGTAGGATATAGATGGAGAGAGGGAAGTGGGTTGGAGAGAGGATGGGGAGGGAAATGGGGAGGAGATTCAGGATCAGGTGTGTGGAGAGACAGGAGAGATGGCCAGAAGGCCAGGGGAGTGAATGGAGATCTACAGCTGGTGGGGATGAGAGGCGGAGGGGCAACTCTAGGACATGCCAGAGACATGGGGTAGGTATGCTCCTAGGAGTCTATGGGGTAACTTTAGCTGAGATGCATAGCAGTGGAGATATCAAACCTGAAGAGGCCACCTCCTGTAGCCAGGCAGGATCTCCAGTGGAGAGATAAGGACACATACCCACCCACCAAATCTTAGACCTCAAGCTTGTCCTGTTTGCAAGAAATGGAGGGACAAAAATGAAGCAGAGACTGAGGGAACAACCAACCAATAACTGCCTCAATTTGAGACCCATCCCATGGGCAAGCACCAATCCCTGACACTATTAATGATATTCTGTATGCTTCTAGACAGGAGCCTAGCATGACTGTCCTCTGAGAGGCTCTACCCAGCAGCTGACTGAAACAGATGCAGAGACCCTCAGCTAAACATTGGCTAGAGCTTGGGGGCTCTTATGAGAGAGTTGGGGGAAGAACTCCACAGGGGATAGAAACTCCACAGGAAGACCAACAGAGTCAACTAACTCGGATCCTTGGGAACTCTCAGAGAATGAACCACCAATCAAAGAGCATACATGAGCCTAGGTCCTCCTCACATATGTAGTAGATGTGCAGCTTGATCATCATGTAGGTCCCCCAGCAACTAGAGTGACGGCTGTCCCTCAAGCTGTTTGTCTTGGAATCTAGTCCCCTGGCTGGGTTGCCTAGTCTGGCCTCAGTGGAAAAGAATGTGCCTATCCCTGTAGAGGCTTGTGTACCAGGGTGGGGAAATACCCAGGGGGGCCTTCCCCCTCTCAGAGGAGGAGTGGAGGGGGTATGGGAGAGAGAGACTGTGTGAGGGAAAAGATGGGGGGCAGCAACTAGGATGTAAAGTGAATAAATAAAGTAATGGGGAAAAGAAAAGAATTGTTTCGGTAGAACCTGTCTCTGCAGGCTCATTCCATGAATTATAAAAGGGACACTTCTTGGGGAATGGGACAAATTTGAAACAGCCGATAGGCTAGAAATACATCTTTACTAATGTTTACAGAAAAATGCAATCTGTAGAGCTCTTTCCACAGTACAGAATGTGATTAAGTCTGGTCAGGCACCAGGGATGGCGAGTGTGACTCACTTGACTATTCTTGCTGGTCAACTTGACTATATGTGGAATTAACTAAAACTCAGACAGGAGGGCACACCTGTGAGGGACTTCTGCTTAAATCGAAATGGGAAGATCCACTTCTAATCAGATGTTTGAGGTAGGAAGACACATCTTTTTTTTTTTTTTTGGAGACAGGGTTTTCTCTGTGTAGCCCTGGCTTTGCCTGTCTTTGCCTCCCAAACACTGAGATTAAAGGTATGCACCACCACTGCCAGTGGAAGACACATCTTTAATCCAGATCTTTTGAACTGGGAAAATTTCCCTTTGATCTGGGTCACACCCTATATAAGACAAGGAAGAAGCAAGCTCTTTGCTCTTCCCCTGCATGCCCTCGCCTCACTAGTGGGTCCATCCCTTCACTGGCCTTAGAGCCGACTTCTTCAGGACTCCAGATGATCCTGAAGACCGGCTGAGACACCCAGCCTTGTGGACTAAGGAACTACTGGATTCTTGGACTTTCCATTGACAGCCAGCCACTGTTTGATTAGCTAGACTTCAGCTTATAAATCATTCTACTAAATCCCCAAATCTATCTTTAGATAGATAGATAGGTAGGTAGATAGATAAATATATATAGAGAGAGACATGAGGATTTACTAGAATATATAGAGAGAATTTATATATTTATAAATATATTAAACTATATTTATATAATATATTATTGCTATGTGTATATTATAATATATTATGTTATAATATAATATA
>NW_022196896.1:114515555-114556259 GCF_008632895.1 Mastomys coucha
AATATATTATAAAAATATATTTGAATGTATTTTATATATTAAACAAACATTTTTCAATATATATAAATATGTGTAATCTATTTGTTTTAAATATAATATATTATGTTATATATTATACATTATACATTAGAGAGAGTGAAAGAAAGGGGAAAGAGAGAGAAAGAGAGAGATCCGTTCTGTAAGGTGTTCCTCTGAGAACCCTGACTGATACAGGAGGCACCTGGCTATCACAGCACCTTCCACTGCTTTGGGCCCAGAGCACAGGGCAGCAGGTGAAAGACATGCTCACCCGTTCACCTGCACTATGTCTGCTTTGCCTCTAGGATGGCTCCAGTGGTAGAAATGCAACAACAGAAACAGGGGCAGTTCCCTGTCCCCTTGTGATGGCACTCCTCGCTCATCCCAAGTCACTCTGAGAAGAATACAGGGAAGAGCTATGCTATTTCCAGAGACCTTTCCATGTGCACGCAGTCCCTGTGTAGAGTGGCAGGTGCGTTTTCAATATCAGCTGGCTAGGATGGTCCCTGGAGACTCCCAGAGGCAGGAAGTATAGCTAATCTCCACCTCTGACCTCCAGCTCAGCTCTGTGTCTCAGCTCCTGTACCCCATTCATTACCCAGCTGAACCGCTGCTGCAGAAGGCATCTTCAGTTTCTGGCTGTGATGCATTTCATCGATGCCCAGATGGGCCCCAAGAAGGGGAAGCAGGGTAAGTGTTCAAGCGCAGCTGTTATGGGAGGGAGATGTGAGCCACAGACGGGCAGGAGGCCGGTTTGTTATCAAGCCACCTCCCACAGCGTGATTGCAGCCTCGTGCCCTGGGAACCTCGAAGCCAACTGGGGCCATGCCAAGCAGTCATTCCACAAAGGTGTAAAAGTGCCAGGCACTTATCTGACAGCCCCACAGTCAGGGCCAGAGTGGGGCGGAGGCTTCCCTGGCATCTCCAGCTATCTAACACATGGCGGAGGTGCAGATGGTGACAGCATGAAGTCTGCAGGTGACATGGGAATGTTAGACCCAAAAGGTGACAGCAGGGAGGATGCAGACGGCTTCTGCTTTGACACTTGCACAGACTAATTCCACTCGTTCATTTACCCAATGCATATTTACCTACCAGCTGTGCCAGGCAAGCCTCCTCACCTAGAGCTGGCAAGCCAGAATTTGGTGATCTTACATCTAGACTCGCCTACTTTCTTCAGAGGCCTGTGCTGTGCTGACTTCAACACAAGTAGTCAAAGAAGCCTTCTCTGTTCTGGACAGACTCCATGCCTTGTCTGTGTGGTCAGTGATGTCTCCACCCCTATTCTCTGAGAGACCACAGGCCAGCCTTTCCTGTTAACACAGGAGCGCTCTCTCTCCTAATGCCAAGTCACCTGAACCCTCTCCTCAGGAGCTTAAAGCTAGAAAACTAGAACCGAGGCTTCACTCCATTGTCTCACAAGGTGATGAGTAGCTCTTGTTGTCAGCTTGACATGCCTAGAGTCACCTGGAAAGGAGGTTCTACGCTGAGGGATTGTCTACACTGGGTCAGCGGTAGCCATGTCTGAGAGGGATTGTCTGAACTGATGAAGACCCAAGTCACTATATACATACGTACATGTATGTACACATACTATATACATACTACATACATTAGCACATCCACATCCAGGTATGTATTATATGCATACCTGATACGTGTAAGAGTTGAGAAACAGCGCTGAGCACAGGCAAGTGAGTACAAGTGCACACGCGCATTCATTTCTCTCTGCTCATAACTGTGGATGTGGTGTCACTGGCTGTTTCAAGCTCCTGCAGCCTCAGTTTCCCTGCGGTGGTGGACTGTAGCCTGGAATGGAGCCGAAACAGCCCCTTTCTCTCATAAGGTACTCTTTGTTGGAGTGCTTGATCACAGCAACAGGGATGGAACTGCCATACACAGGCAGCCCAAAGAATGTGGATTACCTCCCTAAAGAGTAATGCCCACCTTATCTGCAACCTCAGAGCCCATCTCAACTGTCTGCCCTAGGGAGCTCCCTGCTCACTATCCTTCAGTTCCCTCTACTCCATGGGATACCACGCGTCCCCTCCCTCACTCATTGCCCCTAGTACACAAGGCATAAAGGTGGAAGAACAAACAGAGCCTTCCAGATCAAAGCAAACAGTGATATTGCAAGAGGTGGACTTTGCCCTAGTTGAGAGAAGGCATACTGACATTAGCGGTCAAATAATGTGGTGTGTTGGAAGCCCAGAGCCAGCTGGAGGGCGTGCCAGCTTTCCATAGCTGTAACAAAATACTCCAGATGACTCAAATGATAGAGAAAGGGGTTTGGCTCATAGCTTCGGATATTCTTGTCCTGGGTCAGTTGGCCCTGTGCTAGGGTCAAGGCAACCAGTGTGTTGGCAGGGAGCATGGGTCAAAACTATCCTCACAAGGGGAAAGCCAAGAGAGAGGAAGGGAGGGTCCTCCCAACTCGTCCAAGACATATCTTGGTGACCTAACATTATAGCAAAACCGGACATCTTTTCATACACTGCCAACTCTTTTGTTTGTTTGCTGTTTGTAGTTTGAGGCAGGGTTTCTCTGTGTACCCCTATTTGTCCCATAACTCACCCTGCAAACCAGGCTGGCCTCACACTGAGAGATCTGCCTGCCTCTGCCTCCCACAATGTACCAATGCTGCCACCAAAACCCGGCATTAATTCACATTTCCCGTGAGAAGTTTCTCTTTGTGTTGCTTTCCGGTTTTCAACTGGGCCTCTTCTCTGCTCACTTTGTTTGCCTGTCAGACGAATTCCAAATATTTTCTCCTGTGTTTATCCATCATGCACATTTGTAGCATCTTGCACCATTCACAGATTTTGATCTTATCATTGTTTTATTTTGATTTGTTTTTTTTTTAATTGAAGATAATGATTCGTGAATAATCCTAACTGTGGCGTTGGGCCAAGAATTGTTCTTTAGCTCAGTGTTCTAATCAAGTTCGTTTTCTTTCCTTCAAGGGTGAAGAGGTCCATTTGCTTTTCTGAGCAGGAAATTAGTTAAATGAATCTGGGGGTGGAGGTGGGGCATGAGTCCTCAAATGAATCTGGGGGTGGAGGTGGGGCATGAGTCCTTAAATGAATCTTGGGGTGGGGGTGGGCATGAGTCCTTGCTCCTGAAGCTGCTCCTCCTCTGGTGATGGGAAGGAGAGGAGGGCAGTCCCCTGAGCAACCCCTGTATCTGGTGACAGGAGACCTTCAGCTGCAGCCCCCACTGGCTCAGCCTCAGTCACCTGCTACCTCCCCATACCCCTTCTCTTATGAAGGTCCTTCTGGGGCTGAGGTGACAGTTCAGTCAATAAAGTACTCTGTTGTTTAAGAATGAAGACCTGAGTTCAGATCTCCAGCACCGATATAAAAATAGACACCTAGCCAGGCAGTGGTGGGCACACACCTTTAATCCCAGCACTTGGGAGGCAGAGGTAGGCAGATTTCTGAGTTCAAGGCCAGCCTGGTCTACAGAGTGAGTTCCAGGACAGCCAGGGCTACACAGAGAAACCCTGTCTCAAAAAACAAACCGAACAAACAAACAAACCAGATGACGGGCATATACCTATAGTCCCAGCACTGGGGAGGGAGTAGAGAGGAGAATCTCTAGTCTTGGTTGGTTTCTAGTCTAACTGAATTGGTGAGTTCTCAGTTCAGTGTGAAACTGTCTCAAAGAATTAGGTGGAGAGCCATCGGAAAGATGCTCAACGTCATGCATGATGCAGGCACACAAAGATGCACATATGAGTATGCATACACACATACACACACACACACACACATACACAAAGTAAAACATTAAATGATAACAATTTTTAAAAGTAAAAGCTCTTTGATGTGTCTCCCCTCCTGGTAGGAGCTGGTGTCTCCTGGCAACTAATAAGTCAATCATGAGTTCCAAACCACCAACCACCTACAAGACCAACAGGCAGTCATGTTAGCCATGCAGCTGACACAGCAAGCAGCCATTGTGCTCCACACAGAGCCTGCTCTTAGGCTCCAGAGGATTCGGGCAGCTCAGGCCCTTCTTTCGCTGCCAAGGACCAATCTATTTACCTTCTTATTCAAATGTCCCAGGCTTTGCTCCCAAAGCTAGGTGATCAAGACACACCCACCTGGGAAACCACTATGACACCACTAGGTACACCAGAGGCTCTAGGACTGCCCCTAACCCCACCGGCTTTTAAAAATCTCTTTGCTATTGTTTCATGGAATTCTGTTTTACTGAACAGAATTCAATCTGTTGCTTGAATAAGGTAGATTTGAAAAAAATACTACTAGGCTAGGTTAATCTCAGCGCTAGGAGGTTGGGTAGGAGATTCTCAAGTTCAAGGCTGACTTGGGACACTTAATGAGTTTTAGGCCAGCCTGGGCTACAGTGTGAGACTCTACCTCCACCAATGGAGCTTAAAATGGAGCCCAGGAGTTTCAAGCTCTTGACCATGACACTATATCCTTACCTGATACGGTTTTGGAACCTGTCAAGTGTGAGGCAGATCTGAAGCGCATCCCAGATTAGTGGAAGTAATGAGCTAACACATAGAACCTCCTCAGCTGAGCTTAAGGAAACTCCTTCTCATAGTTACTCTGCCCATTCCCAGGCTACTAGAGGGTGGCTGGCAGAGAGGCGTGAACAGGTAGGAGGGGCCTGCCTCTGAGTTTTAATCGAAAGATTATATATCCTACCTGAGAGGCTCCCATAGCCTGAGTAGCACTGGATCCATGCAGTGGCAGGGGGGAGGGGAGTGTATAGGGGAGGATGATGATCCTGATGAGCTCAGACACTGCTATTGAGGTGTCGGGTCTTCCCTGCACACATCTGGAATGACAGCGGGGAGCTTGTGCAAGAAAGAGGTCACAGCCCTTCCTTCAGCCAAGCAAGACTTAAAGAGCCTTTAAAAAAAGGGGGCTTGCACTCTCTCTTCCACACTGAACTTTGTAGATGCCATGTGGGTGTCTAAGAGCGTGTCCTATCTAATGCAGACAAGTAGTTTCCTACTCCACCTGCCCTACCTCCCCATCCCCACCCACCCTACCCCTCCACCCACCCCTCCTTCTCTTCCATTTCTGTCCCTTTCAGAAAAGGAAACAATCCTGGTTAGGTGTTTGTTAACAAAGGCTTGCATCTTGAGAGAAAATGGAACCTCAATTGAGAAAATGCCCCTGGCCTATTGACTTGTAGGTAGACCTGTGGGGCATTTTCTTCATTAATGATTGATGTGCCAGGGCCCATCTTACTGTGAGTGGCAAGTGGCCCTGGGTGCCATGAAGAACAAACCAGTAAGAAACACCCCATCACTACCACCACCATACACACACACACACACACACACACACACACACACACACACACACACACAGAGTCTCCTTAAGAGCCTGCCTCCAGGTTCTTGCTTTGAGTTCCTGCCTTCTTGGCTTCCCTCAATGGACGATCACTCCAGGAGGTGGGTGATGGGTGGGTATGTAAGCCAAAAAAACAACAACAACAACAAAAACCTTTCTCCCCCAAGTTTGCTTTTGGTCCTGGTTTTGTCACAGCAATAGAAACCCTAGAAGCCCTGAATTTGTCCAATTGTCTACATTTTCTACTCCTGTTACAATGTCTTCTACTCCCAAGCATGTGCCTCTATGTAGCCTTAGGATCGGTTGACTGAGGTCAAAACAATGAGAACCTAGCTTACTGATGGTTGTGCAAGACATGCAGGCACCACCCAGAAGCGGCCAGCTGCAGCATTGCAACCTTTTGCTGGGACAACCCTAAATGACATCGGTGAAGGGGAATCTTCACAGTGGCCAGACCTTCAGGCAGAACACATGGTCGTATGGTATTTTTGGAAGGAAAAAGGGACAGATGTTCCATTGTTCACTGATTCATGGACTGTAACCAATGGATTGGCTGGTGGGTCAGAGACTTGGAAAGAGTGTAATTAGGAAATTGATGAGAAAGACTTCTGGAGAAGAAAGATATGGCTAGATCTCTCCAAATAGCCAAAGGATGTGACGATACTTGTGTTCCTGTAAATGATCACTGAAAGGTGACTTCAGCAGAGGAGGAGTTCCATAACCAAGTGGATAAGATGACCTGTGGGCAGTCAGCCTCTTTCCCCAGCCATGTCTGTCATGGCCCAATGGGCCGTGAAGAAAGTAGTCATGGTGGCAGAGATGGAGGATTTGGGGGGTTCAACAACATGGACTTCCATTCACCAAGACCATTCTAGCTACAGCTGCTGCTGAGGGCCAGGTCTGACAGTAGCAGAGACCAACACTGAACCCCAGATATGACACCATTTCCTAGGGTGGTGTATTACCAATGCCAAGACCCCTCAAGGTCCTAGGGATACTAAGTCTAAAGCCTTGCGTGCTGTCTTTCTTGACTTCCTTCTTTCCTCTCTTCCTTCTTTTGTTTCTCCCTCTCTCTTTCTATCCAGTTCTTCAGCAAATCCTATCACACAGGGGAACCTGGCCTCATGCACCTCTAGTGCCTGACTCCACTGTCACCCTGTGTCAAGTCCCCGTTACATCTTGCCCAGATCCTCCTTGCACTATCTCCATTCCCAACACTCCAGTCTTCTCCCCACGCCGCCATGATGTCTCCTTCCCCCAACAAGAGCCTTACCATGACAAGATCTGTTTCCTGATTCCTATCAAACTCACAATCACCTTCCAGAGGCCTGCTAAGCCCTCTCCAGCAAGTTCTAAGCCCCTTTCCCCCTTTTTTGTTGTCTACCTCTCTTCTCTCACAGACCCCTTGGCTACGCTGGTGACTCCAGTCATACATCTCAGGCGTCCACTGTATCCTCCCATCATGCCACCCTCCTCCTCATACAACCTCTCTCCCACCTGTCCATGCAGCTTCTTACTTACTGAGTCACCACGGAGAGTCCAGAAGCTCACTGGCTCACACAGAGTTCTGTAACACCAAAGCTCAGGCTGACTGTGCCCAGGGTTTCCCATTATATTGAACTGTGCCCTCTACCACTGGCCATTGACCACTGTGTCCAGGAAAGACTGTCCACCTATGAGTGAGTGACACCACTTGAGGCATCTTCCTCATTCTTTCCCCAGAAGTAAAATGCTTGGTCACACTAGAACTGAAGTTACAGATGGTTATGAGCCACTGTGGAGGTGCTGGGCACCAAACCCAGCTCCTCTGCAAGAACAGCAAGTGCTCTTCATCACTGGTCTGTCTCTCCAGTCACCAAAGTCAATAGGTTTTGTTGAGGATTCCAGTGAACAGGGAAGAGTCCCAGTTGCCAGCACTGTCTGGGGAACTGTGTCATTGAGTACAGCCCAAGAGTCGAGTTCATCAACTGAACAAAGTTGTCAGAGCGCCCAACACAAGCTACTTGTTTTTCTTGCTGCCTCTAGGGACTTCTGAGAAATCCTCTTTGGATGGTGTCACAGCTCTGTGGCTCAGAGGCAGCCCTCAAGTGCTTCAAGCTCTGTGGCTTCAAGAGTCAGCCTTCTCGGGCAGGGCTCTGCTGTCAGGAATAATGAATGGGTGGTTGGGAGAGGAGCGAGTTTATTGAGCTAAGTGCTGGAGTCCCTAAGTGCAGGGAGAGCAGATGACAAAGTGCTGCCCTCTGCCTGAGGGCAAAGTCTTTGGCTAAGGGCGGCCTTGGCTACTACTGCTAATAAAGTGTATTCAGGAAGATGACTCTCCAGACAGGAACAGGAAGAGGTCATCTGGGAGCTTCAAAGGCAGCAAAGCCTGCCGAAAACTAGTTATTGAACGCACCCTGAAAAGCCCAAATGTATGTTTTTATAACCACCAAAAAGGTGGAAGTACTGTTTCTAAAACACAGATCAATAATACATCATTTTCAGCCAACGATCCATAGCGTATGAATGTCAAAATCCAGAGGTGTGGGAGGCGTCAGAAGAAGTGGGAGTTCTCATTCCCACGAAAGGTTTCCATCCCCGGCTGGGGAAGCTGCCACGCTCCATGTGCAGATCATTCCACCCATTTCTTTAGTAGCGTGGGCAATGGAGAGTGAAATTGAGAAACCCTTATGAGTGTCCATGGGTGACCAAGTGAGGGACTAGCCACCAAGCCCTTCTTAAAGCACAGAATAGAATTTGTACACCCCAAACACAGGCGACCTGTATACTCGCAGACGCTGAGTAACTACTGCGCATGTGCACAGAAGTGTGTGTGTGTGTGTGGGGGGGGATGGCTAGGCCGCAGAGTTCTAACTTGCATGACTCCATCTGTCTTTATTCTACACAGAAGACCTGACCAGAAAGATTGGCTCTGGGTGTACGTGCTCATTCACATTTAAACAAAGCAACATTTTATGTATGTGTGTAAATATGAAAAAAAAATAGATATATGAGTCTACATGAGCACTAGCATTAAGAGGAAACATTTTACATATATATTGTATTATTATAAATATATAGGCACACATCTCTACATTCAGTATATATGTGTTTATTATGTATATGTATAAATGTACACACAAATATATGAGGAAATGAATGTATTGTAGTTTTAGAGCTGGGAAGAGAAAAATTCTTCACCTGTCTGCTGTGACTATGATGATGTCATATCTCATAGAGGAACCAGAGTAAAGCCAGGAGACACACAGCCATGGAACCTTTGGGAGTGGTCTTTGCGCTTGGAGATTATTCTTTATCCAAGTGTTGGGTCTCTTGGCTGAGTCATTTCCTCCCCCAGAGGTAGATCCCTCAGAGTCCTAATCCCTACAACCCCTTGTCTGTTCTGTGGGTCTGAGAAATTTGGAGAGCTGTACCATCTGGTTATCTAGCTACCATTGAATTAACATGTGGGCTCCATTAAGGGCACCTGGTACCCACCAGTGGAAAAAGGAGATACCACCTATGCCCAGAAGACACACTGGTGAGCAGACCACGAGCAGGAGCCAAGGGCGGGGGAGACCTGCCTGCCCTCTGCATCCATTTGTGTAAGGTAAAGAGAGACTCTCTGCGATTTCCTCAGCTGAGTCTCTACCCAGGCATTCTTGAACTTTCCCCTTGTCTTGGGGTGAACCTTTTTCTTCAGAGTCATGGCTGATTAAGTCATTCTATGCATTGGTCTGTATAGTGGGGGATGGGTGTTCTCCTTGGTCATTCTCATCCCACTGAAAAGAAAGGGCCTCTTTCTTCCAAAAATTGAACAACAAAAGACACTTAGAAAAAGTGGCCCTTTAAGTTTGGATCACATGTATAACCCTAGCATGTGGGACAATGACAGAATTATTCCTATTTAAGGCCAGCCTGGGTTATATAGCAAGATTATCATCTCAAAAAAACAAAAACAAACAAACTAACTAACCACCAAGAACAAAAGGAGTGACCATTCAGTTCAGCTTTCCTGGAGTCCAGTGTGGATATGACAGCCAGCGTGCGTCGGGCCGAATCCTGCAGGACTGAGACAGACCTTAACAAGGTTGGAACAGATTTGTCTATAAAGCAGGCTCCATTCTGTCAGGAGATCACATTTATAAGTCTTCTGCTGCAATCCCATTCCCAGAGAAAGCATATTACTGCACATATAATAAATGGGAGTGGGGGTGGTGAGGAGTTGAGAACCACTTAGGGACCATCTCAAAAGTTCCAAGTTAATTCTTTCCTGGAGTCGGATTTCTGTGAATTTTCCTCATCTGGAAGGTCAAGACGGCACTTAACTATCAAATTGCCCTTGTCTTCATTTTGTTTGTGGTGATAACATCTTTCAGGGTGCTTTCCATGCATGCAGCAGAACTGAGGATGGTGAAGACTACAGAAATAACTGCTTCTCTTCTTATAAAGAGCACAAGCATAGTTGACTGCTTCATAAACATACTTTGAAATTCAGTTCCACTTCATATGTTCAGGAATAATACAACTGGGGCGGGGGACACCTTTAAAATGGCCTCCATATCCACATGTATACACTGAAATCTTAGTCTTTTATGAGTGTGTGCACACACTGCGTAAGTTTACATGCATCTATGCCACATGTGTGCAGAGGTCAGAGACAACTGTGGGTGTCCACTTTCACCAACTACCTTAGAAAGAAGGGTCTCCTGGTCGCTCGCCTCTGCGTACATCAGTTTAACTGGCCCACGAGATGCTAGGGATTCTCTTATCTCCCCTCCCACCTCGTCACAGAAGCTCTGGGACTTCAGATGGGCACTTGTACACATGGCTTTTACATGGGTGCTGGGGATTAGAACTTAGGTCCTCTCACTATTTTGGCAAGCAATTTTCCCATTGAGCCCTCTCCCTGGTCCCTGAAATCTTATTTTCCTATTCACTCTGAAGTGAAGAAGAGTAAACTAAGATCACTGATGATGGTTTCTGTCTGGCCTGGGTGTTTCCAGATTCTTGGCGCCTTGGTGGAAGAATCGAAGATGCAGAGTACAAATTGCAAAGTAGCAAAAAGTTCAAAAGTCCAGAGGGGATGCACCAAAGGGAAGAGCAGGCCCTAAGCAAGCAGCCCAGGAGCTAGGGTGTCCTTGGGGAGGCAGGAGGAAAAGAAGCTTGTTGCTAAAGGTACGGGGTAGGTGGTTTCTCGGTTTGATTGACAGCCTATGCAAGCCGTCATTCAATGCACCTGATTTTAATCATATGTGTGCTCCATCCTGCATAGACAGAGATGGTACATAGATTTTTGGTTTGGGTTTTTTTTCCCCCCCAATAAAAGTTTCCTCAGAGGACATAGTTTACCTAATTATACATGTACCCAGAAGTAGTCTAGACTTGACTGGTATACTGTCCCTACTTTCAGGATACATTTGGTCACGAAAGGCAAGTTGCTAAAATACTAGGAGCTATTAGGGCTGAGGGGCCAATTGCTCTCTTGGGTGCAGGATATACTGTGGCTCCACGCCCGGATCCCGTGTTTCTACGTGCCTTGTCGAGAAGGGGATATGTGTGGCTCAAGTTGGGTCCTAGGTTGTTGAATCTTCCCTACTCACCTGCCTCAAGATTCTTCCACCATGATTGACAAGAGAAGTGACCTGTATTCTCCAGCAAAACGTAGAGTACTTAGTAAGTCAGAGATCCAATGTAGTTAACTTTGTATGTTAAGACCAATAAACGTTTTTAAAACCTGTATCAACAGAACATAGCCTATGCTCTAAGACAATAGTCGCTCATTCAGTCAGTTATAAGTCAAACTTCCTTCAAAAGATTTTAGAAGAGACAGGTGCTCAAACTTTAATTTCTTTATGGTTTAATTTCTGTAAGCAATTAAAGTTTAACAGGAAAACAAGAAATTATCTTGATATTATAAATATCATTAGGGAGCACCAAGCCGGATGACTGGACTTTGATCCCTAAGACCCAACATGGTAGAAGCAGAGAATGAGCTCTTGCAAGCTGTCCTCCGACCTCCATTGCCATAGCACGTATTGCCATAGCACGTGCATAGACACACAGCTGAAGGCAAGCAAGCAGGAACTATAGGGCTGGCTCAGTGTTGAAGAGTTGAGAGCACTTTCTGCTCTTCTAGGAGATCTAAGGTTGGCTCCCAGCATCCACACTGAATGGCTCACAAATACCTGTAACCCCAGCTCTAGGGGATCCCTCTCTGGCTTCCACAGGTTCTCATAAACACACATGAAATATATTCACACGTACACAAAATATTTCTTAATTAAATATTTTAAAACACATAATTAATTAAATGTAATTTTAAAATTTAAAAATCTGTTTTCTTGGACACTGCGTTCTAAAATGCTCTCCTCGCGCTTGTGAATCAAGTGCTTGACCCACTGAACCTTCCCCCTCAAGCCCCCTAACAATAGGTCTAGTTGAAACAACAGTTACAACCTCTTTAAAGTTCTGTTGCCAAATGAGACTGCGTATAGCCTCATTTGTGGTTTCATCAACATGTATTGGCCAATTCATGAATATTCATAGCTCTTCTCCATGCAAACTACCGTATCACTCACAGAAGCAAGCACTGTACTTTCATTAAAAACAAACCAAAGAGATTAAAAAGACTAAGATTTTACCCCCAAATCTTCGAAGGTTTCCATGAAAAGAAAAAAATTAGATAAAATGGAAAAGTCTAAGGAAGGCTGGATAGTAGCACAGAAGCCACCCACTGATGCCCAGGAGCAGGCGAGTCCCTCCGCCCCCACTGATGCTGGCGGCGAGTCCCGCCCACAGGCTTGATTGACAGGATGAGTGGGCTGCAACTACTAATTCTACTTGAAATAGCCTTTTAATTGATGGGCCTCTGCGTCAAAGCACAAAGATGTGCTTCAAAAACAGATGACTACCGAACATAGACGCCTGACTGTTTTGTAACTCAAATGTCAGATCAGTTTCCCTTATGCAAATTACAGGCTCTGAGGTATTTAAAATTCACAGGCAGATATGACCTTTCCTCATCTTAAATCCTTCTTCCCCGAGGTCGTCCCTCTAAGCGGCTGGCCTCCGTTAGATTAAGATGTACTGCGAGTCTTAGTTTTCAGATGTTCATCATCCCTTAAATAGTTGTTTTTAAACTCATCCAGAAGGCCAGCTCGTGCTGGTAATCATGTGTTTGCAATATATCAACAATTTGCGGAATGTGCTTAGTAGACTCAGATATATTATCTTTTCACAGATTATTGAGAAACAAAGAACACTTGAGTTTATACTTGGCCAATGCTTTACTATTTTAACGGTTTACAGACCCCAATTTCCTTCATCTGTATGACACATTTGTAAGCATTTATCACATCCAGTGTTTACTAATATTTTTAAAAGATGTATTTATTTTTATCTTATGTGTATGAGTGTTTGCATGTGTATCTGTGTACCATGTGCATGCAGTGCCTACAGAGGCAAAATAAAATAAAACAAAAACACAAACAAACAAACAAACAAATGGTGTTGGATCCAATGGAACTGGATCATGATCTGCTGCTATGTGGCTTCTAGGAATTGAACCCAGGTCCTCTGCAAAAGTAGCAAATGCTAACTGCTGAGCCATCACTCTAGCCCCTACCTCACTTCTAACAGTTTTAGCCCTATCCATGAAATTTAATGTGCCAGACAAGGATAACCAACACCTCTCACTATTTCTTCGCCAGGTGAGAACACCCTAACGTTTGCTGTCCTTGAGGTACACAGGACAAAGTATGGTTGCAACATGAAATCGTTAGACCCGGAAGCAGACAAATCCGATTCAAATTATACTCACAACAAAAAGATGTGAGCTCAAGCCACCAGGCTGTGTGGCCAAGCTTTAAACCCCTCAAGCCTTACATTCTCAAGTCCAAATTTTACATGGTAGTACCTTGATTTACCTAAGACATTTTATGAACCCTTTTATCTTCTCAACCCCCCCACCCCCACCCCAATGGTCTGTCTTTTGGTGTCTGTGTTCCTGCCAGGGCTGAATACCAATCCTAATAATAGGTCACCATACCAGAAAAAAAAAGATAGAAAAAGAGCCAAAACCCTACAATCAGACAAAACAATAACACATACTAATTTATGCCCACAAAACTAAAAAGTGAAACTACCAGGGGGAAAAGAAACAATAACAATAACAACAACAACAACAACAAGAATGCTGGGCTGAAAAAAAGAGGAAGCTATCTAAGCAGCCACACTTAGATTGGTGGGTTGTTGTTTGCCGGAGCCCCACGTGGCAACAAGGAATCAGAAAGAAAGGAAACAAAAGAAAATGTCTTTGGGAGTTGCAAGCAGAAGCAACTCTGCCTCTCCAGCAGACAGCAGGCCCCACGCACCTGCTGCTCTAAGCCTCACCAACAGCTCTGAGACTCCAAATCTCTTTGTCGAACCGTAGTTTGATAAGAACTCCTATTCTGCTTCAGAAACGAATCTGGGAGGTTCACGAGAGGTCAGAAACTGACTAAACGTCACGGACACCAGCCCAGTGTGCAGCCAGCAAGGGTTCACCAAGGAGACAAATTCCAGACCTGTGGGTTTCAGAACCTTAGTCCTCCCATTCTGTATCAAGTAGGAAGGGCCATTGACATTGACAAAAAGGGACAAGAACATCCTGGAACCAAACCGGTTCCACAGCTACAGGGACTAGCGTCCTTCTCCTCTTCTGTCCAGGGTGGGGGAACGGGAGGAAGATCTAAAAACATGGTGCTGCAAAGACACCAACAGACACTGTTCCTTCAGAGTTGTCTTATTCTGTACTGGAATCTCAAGCTTCACTGGGTTCAAATCCAGCAGGATAGGAAAACCTTCGGCAGGTGACAGAGGCCTTTCAGCATCTAAAGGCTGCCTGCATTCCTTGGCTCCTGGCCCCCAGGGATCTCTCAAGCCAGCAACATTGGCCTGAGTCCTTCTTGTAGCCGCTCACCAGACCATCCTCTGCAATCACATCTCTTCCTTTCCTTCTGAGCTCTTTTATGCTTCCTTTTCTCACGTTTGAGGTTCTTCATGATAACATTAAGACCAATTAATCAAATGTAGTGTCCCTGTCTTAAGGCCGCCCAATGATCCACCTACAGTTCTGTGTGGAACTTTAGTCACCCTTTGTCATGCAATGCCACAGGCAGACAGGTCAGGAATTCGGATGCCACATCTTCAAGGGGTTATTATTCTGTGTATACAAGCCGAAGAGTCCTACACAGAGACAACACACACACACACAAAATATACCCATGCACACACACACACACAATGCACCCATGCACACACACAATGCACCCATGCACACACACAATTCATCCATGCACACACACACAATACACCCATGCACACACACAATTCATCCATGCACACACACAATGCACCCATGCACACACACAATGCACCCATGCACATACACACATAATGCACTCATGAACACACATACAATGTACCCATGAACACACGCAATGTACCCATGCACACACTCAATGCACCCATGCATACACAATGTACCCATGTATACATACACAATGCACCTATGCACACACACAATGCACACATGTGCGCAAGTGCGCACATACACAGACACACCCACACACACAAATTACACACTATTTTATTTTGTATGCCCCTGAGGGGGTAGAGGCATACCATGCATGCCTGGGAATCAAGCTCAGGTCATCATGCTCAGCAGCAGGCACCCTTTCCCACAATAAGTATGTGCTGTGACACCTTCAATATGCCTAAGTTAGGGTGCTATTGCTGGGATGAAACACCATGACCAAAATCAATTTGGAGAGGAAAGGGTTTGTTTGATTTAAAATTCCGCATTGTAGTCTATCAGTCAAGGGAACTGAGACAGAAACTCAAACGGGCAGGAACCTGGAGGCAGAAGCTGATGCTGAAGCCATGGAGGGGTGCTGCTTTCCGGCTTGCTCATCACAGCTTGTTCAGTTTGCTTCCTTAATTAGAATCCAGAACCACCAGCCCAGGAGTGGCACCACATCAATCACTAATTAAGAAAATGCCCCACGGCCAGGCAGTATGGAGGCATTCTCTCAGTTTAGGTTCCCTCCTTTCAGATGACTCTAGCTTGTGTCAAGTTGACAACGTTAGCCAGCACTGGCCGTTCCCAGGGAAGAGAGGAGGCTGTGGCGGTACGGCTTACATCTGAGAAGTGAAGCTAAGCCAACTGTCCACCCTCACTGCTGACCAAGACTTGTTCCAGGGAATGGCGTGCCACTCGCTGTACAGACCGATGTCACGTCTACTCAGCCACCCAGTGATAGCCACTCCCTTCACAGCTGAGCTGAGAAAATGAGAACAGCCTGGACTAGGAATGAGGAGACCAAATCCTGGTGAAAACCATCTCCCTGAAAGTAAGGAAAGAGACCATGGTGGTGCTCCAAGGCTCAAAGCCTCATGCTTTAAAATTTGCATCAATGGCTCCCTAGGCCCCTCTCAGCTTGGTTATGTATGGTCTGGTCTGTGTTTAGGCGACAGAAAGATCTTCAGTGAGAACAAAATGTTAGCAAAGTGCCACTTTCATTTTTAAGGTGTGTGTGTGTGTGTGTAAGAGAGAGAGCGAGAGAGATGGGGGGCAGGGGGAGAAGCCAAAGTTTCTGGTTGTATCATGTGATACAACCTCTCGTGGTGTTTTTGCTGAGCCCAAGGGAGGACACATGATATTTGGAGAGAGTATAAATAGGACTCAACAGACACTGATGGGGCGACTCTTGCATAGCTAGCCTTGCAATGCTTTGTTGGTCTTGAGCCTGCTTTGTTGAGAGGGGTGCAGCAGAGAACTTCTGGCTTCCTGGCTGATCCTGGTCGCTCCTACTGACTCTTGCTGATTTTGCAGCAGAGGCCTGGCGGTTTCTGCTGGATGGTGTCAGTGCTGCTGATTCATGTTTGGTATCCTGACACTACTGAACAGGACTGCTGTTATCCTCACAAACAGATTGGAATCGCCACTAAGAACTACTTCTAAACAGATCCACATCCCCTTGTCCTATTTACTGTCTTTTCTCTCATACCTTTGGACAGTGGGCTAAAAGTAAGTCTTTAAAAATCTAAGCCTGTGTGTGTGTGTGTGCATGTGCATGTGTGTGTGCGTGTGTGTGTGTGTGTGTGTGTGTGTGTGTCAATTGCTTTATGTGTGCAAATACTCCAGTAAACCAGAAGAGGGCATTGCATCCCCTGGATCAGAAGTTACAAGTGGTTGTGAGATGCTTGATGTGGGGGCTGAGAACCAAACTCCAGTTGCTCTTAATGACTGAGCCCTATCTCCAGCCCCACCCGCCAGGTACCACCTTTCTGTTTGTTTGTTAAGACAGAGTCTCACTATGGAACCTTGGATGATCTGGAACTCACTATGTAGATCAGAATGGCCTCAAATTCAGAGGTCTACCTGCCTTGGCCTTTCACATACTGGGGATTAAAGGCATTCAACACCACACCCAGCTATGACATACCGCTCTTAATAGGACAGCACAAGCCACAGGATTTAATATTTCTGTTGCTCAGAGTGTTTAAAATGCAAAAATAAATAAATAAATAAATAAATAAAAAAGGCCATGAAAAAAACCCAACTCCCTGCAGGAAGCCCTGAGCAGTGACTCTGGCTTCTTCGGCAGCCAACGCTCCTTGTTGCACTGTCTCTGAGACAGGCATGTGTATCCGGTGGAAGGTTTGTCTTCTGTGTTTAATCCTCTTGCTATCTCAGTGGATAACAAGGTGCTGAGATCTCAGTGTGACTCACACCAATTATCTTTTCTGGGTGGCCCCCATCAGATCAATGAAAAGCACTTACAGGATTGTTGGAACACCACAGAATGTAGGGCTGAAAAGACAGCTCTGTGGGCGTGAGCATTTGCTGTCCTTGCAGAGGACCTGGATTCAGTGCCAACCACGGCAGCTCATGACCATTTGTGATTCTAGTTTCAAGGGATCCATTGTCTTCCTCTGGCTAGGGACCAGGCATACACATGACGAACATACATATACGTAGCTACTAACACAAACACGTAAAATAAAAATAAGTTAATCTTAAAACCACAAAAAGTCATAGGGTGTGCTATTGCTCAGGTGTGGGAAAGGTAGAAGTGACCCTTATGGGAAATGGGTGGTTAGTTACCCACAGTCCCACAGTTGAGGTGCGGTATGCCATGCCACGCAGGGACACAGGGGGGCACCACCATCAGCAGGGCATCAGGAGGCAGAAAGAGTGGAAAACAACTTGTTTTCAAGGCAAAGAAAAGCTGAGGCAAGTTACATGTAAGATGGTCTAGCTTAAATAATTTCCTCAGGCTCCTGATCCTCAGCCGTCTGCTGCCTGGCCTGGGCTCAATGGAATGGGGGACATTTGCTGGACTGGGAGAAATGGACATGGATGTGGTTGGGGTGGGGACTTAGGAATGCCTTGTGGGTGGAAGGCACATTCCCAAGAGAAGTGTCAGCTACATGTTGGAACCACTACCTAAGAAGGAGCGCTGCTCCCAAGTCAGCAAGGCCCAAAGATGTCAAGCATCATAAAATACAGAAGACAGAATAATCTCAGGACTCAAGGAGAACGTGGGCTACATAGTAAATTTGAGGCCAGCCTGGGATACATGAGAGTTTTGTCTTCTAATAAGCAAGACCCAAAACACAAGATGAGTATGTGTGGAGCTTTGCATTCCAAACTTTGGTCCCAGCCCGCCTTCCTCTGTGGCAGTTCCGGGCTCCCCAGAGCTTCCTATGGATCTCTCAGGTGCAGCGAACACATCTGGATTGGCAGAGTAGCCTCATGAGACTGCGTGGAATTATTCCCACCGCCCCCACGGAGGATTACCATAAGTTAGACAGGCGTGACCACAGTCACAAGTGTGCATCTGTATGCTTCCGTATCTTCAAAGTAATGACCTCGGCTCTTCCCCCACCCCCACCCTCATTTCCTATTTCAATGCCCTGGTTCCTTTTTCAAGGCTTGTTTTTATGAATGGAGACTTTGAAGAGCCGGCCGGCTTTGTGTGTTCTTTGGTACACAGCATCTATCGTATTGGAAAGTCTTGGTAGATTTCAGTTTTCGTTGTCGCTATAGACACAGAAGGAAAGCTATCAAAAGCATAGGGAGTCGGAGCTGTGTGTAGCCCACCCCATGGCCCATCTGTGTCAGAAACATAGGAAGTGGGAGCTGTGTGGATCCCACCCCATGGCCCATCTGTGATAGCTTCCTAAACCCATCCTTGCTGACAGAGTTCAAGTTTTATTCAGAATTTATATATATATTATATATATATGTATATATATATATGTATATATATATACATATATATATAATATATATATATTCTGGAAAACAGAAATGTCTCCCAAATAGAAGAGCAAAGAAGCAACCTATAGCCTCATCGCTCTCCCGGGCTTTGGATGAAGTATCATTTTCAGTGAGAGGGTAGTAAAAGAACTCTACCAGGAGCTGTGGGAAAGACTTTTGTTAAGAAGAAAAACAACAGGATAAACAAAATACATCATGAATGCACAACGATCTGTTATCAGGCCATGAAAAGGACTGTACTGAATGCATACCGCCTTGAAAGCATTACAAAGGGGAAGACACCAGACACAAAAGTCCACAGTCTCCATGGTTCTGTTTCCGAAGTGTCGAGGCTCTAAAGACTGGAGTAGAGGCTGCCAGTGGCTAGGAGGAAGGGCTGGAGAGAGCTCTGTCATCCGAATGTAGACTTCCTGTGGGGATGGGGACATTGTCAATGGCTCCAAAGGTTGAGGAGGTATCTCTGAACTGAGCTTTGAGTGGGCCTTTATGTCTTGAGAAGAAAGAGAATCCACATGGGATCGATGCTTCTCTCTGTGGTGGGAGGGAGACACATGATGCAGTCCTTGGAGCTGCCAGCTTCACCCCACAGAAGCCCAAAGGAGAGGTGCTTGACTGCCAACTGGATTATGTTTCCCTCAAAGCTTCCTCTCCTTTCCAGGTTTAATTTTTTAAAACAAATGTGTGTCTGGTATATGTGGTTGTATGTATGTGTTGCATGTGTGTATATGGTATATGTGGTTGTAAGTATGTGTTGCATGTGTGTATATGGTGTATGTGGTTGTATGTATGTGTTGCCTGTGTGTATATGGTATGTGTGGTTGTATGCATATTTTGCATGTGTGTGTGTATGTGGGGGGGCACACATGGATATCGAGTGCATGTATTCATATGTATATGCATGTGTGTTTAAGCAGAGGCACAAAGTTGATGTTCAGTGTCTTCCTTCATTGCTTCCCTCCCTATTCCTTGAGGCAGGGCCTGCCAATTGAATTCAGATCTCACCAATTGGTTTGTCTACCCTACTAGCTTGTCAGGAGACCCTCATGTCTATGCTGGGTTTACAGCTGGACTGCCACACCTGTCCAGCATTTATATAGGTGCTGTGGATCTGATCTCTGGTCCCCATGTTTTTATAGCAAAAGGTTTGTTCACTGAGCCATCTCCTTATCCCTAAAACAGTAAATTTCCATGAATACCTAAAGCTACCAATTTATTCCATTTGAATAAAGATCTTCCCTCTTGAGGCTTTCTGGGTTTCCCATCCACTTCTCTTCTCCATAGTAGATGTCCCATCCACACTGGCTCCATTTCCTAGCATATGACACCAGCACAGCTTGTATAATAGTCTTTGGATTTCCACCTTCATGCCTGGGATAGGTCAGGATCTTGATGCCACCTCCTGACTCAGGATAGAGGCTCAATTGAATAAGAGTGGACAGAACTATATGCCTGGCTTTGTCTTGCTCCAACCAAATGTCTGTAACTGATTAATATAAGAAGCAAGAACTCTGAGGACATGATACAGGCATCTGTTTTTCCTCCTTTAAGGGCCTCTCTATTGCATGGTGACTCAGTGGACACACCTCATGCTGAGATAGGGCAAGCTGATAGATAGTACCTGGGGTGACCTGAAACAAGTATGCAGGAAGTGCAAGTAGGGAAAGTACAAGTACAAGTAAATCCTTTGTAGGGGAAAAGAAGCCACTTTCGTTCACCAAAACCCCTAATTCTAATTTTTCCTTGAGCCATTTGGAATCCAGCCACTGTAATGGTTAATGCTAATTGTCAACTTGACAGAATCCAGAATTGCCTGAGAGCTGGGTCTTTAGGCATGTCTTTGGGTGATCATCTTGATTACATTAACTGAAGTGAGAAGACCTGCCCACTGTGGGCAGCAACATTCCCTGGCTGGGATCCTGGACGGATAAAGAGAGCTGAGGAGCTTACATCACTCTCTTTTCTAAGCAAGCTCTTGCCACTTTGACCTCCCTTCCATGATGAATCCCAGCACCCAGCAAGCAGAAACATAGTTCTTCTCTATTGGCAATCTGGTTAGCTAGGGGAGCTGATTGGTGAACTCTAGGTTCAATTGATAGATCCTGGCTTAGTGAATAAGGAGGACAAAAATGAAAGACACTGGATATAAACGCTGGGCCTTGAATTGTGGTGTAAAATAAGCCCTTTCTCCCTTAAGCTGGTTTTTCCAGGATATTTTATCACAACAATGGGGAAAGAATCAGGCCAAGCACCTTTCTTATTAGCACAATTTCCACAAAGAAGCTAATCTAGAACTGACCAGCAGCCTCTGAAGTGACTTCTTCTCTGAAGTGTGTACATGAAGAAACAGAAGTCCTTCTCTGTGCACCATCTCAATACTAAATGCCAAAGGATCATTGACTTAAAACAGTCCAAAAACACTTACTTATGAAATAGAAACTGGCTTTTTATATGGCCTGATTTTCTTACTCAATAATGATTAACATTCACTTAAACCGAGGTTGAAGTTCAAATACCCGCAACCTGTACATCAAGCAAATGCCCAACCTCCCCCACATCTTATTGCAACCGATGTCATAAGAGCACTGACTATGCAGAATCCTCTCTCTGGAGCCTCATTCTAGAACAATGACTCCCACGGAGGTCCAAGCTCAGTCCTAAAATTAGAATTAGGCATGTTGAATTAGATCAAGGTTTGGCAAAGAAGTTATTCCTGCCTCCCTATTTTCAACTCTCCAAATAAACAAAGAAGCCACCCAAGGCATGTGATTCTTTCTTGGCAAGACTGCCTGCCCGGATCATTGACCATGCTTGAGAATCAGAGGTAGCATCCAGCCCTCAGCCAGCTGGGTTTTCCCAATGCAACACCCACTTAATGATTAACCATCATCCATTCTCCCTCCTCTCACCACCAGCCCTCTTCAGTGAGGTCCAGAGTTATCCCACAGATGCTGGCATTGAGGCAGATGATGTGAAATGCAGATGAGAAGAACAGCCCTGAAGAGAAGGAAGTGAATCGCTTTGACAATGAGGGACGTCAGTGCATGTGTGGTACAGAGACATCGTTATGTCCATAACACCCCCAAGGGAAGTGTGCGAAGGGATCAGAGAGCAGAAATGCTTGACTGAAGAGATGGTGCCAATGTGTGTGTCTATTCCCTGATGCAGAATGAGCTAGACTCTCAAAGTGTCCATACATAGGTCTGATGGGTAAGGAGCTCTAATGCACACAAAGCCTTTGTGAATCTCTCATGCATGCTTGTCGTGGGAAGGATTTAGATGGGGACTGTCAGGTTGGGAGAATAAGCTCCATGGTACAGAGATACCATAAGCACTCAGGAAAAGCTGGGGAGATGGCTCAGCTAATAAAGCACTTGTTGCCTAAGTATGCGGTCCTGAGTTCAGATCTCCAGCATACAAAAATCAAAAGCCAAGTGTTCTAGTTTGCATTGCATTGCTGTGAAAAACACCATGACCAAAAGCCACTTGGGGAAGAAAGGGTTTATTTCACCCTTACAGCTTATAGGGAAATTGGAACAGGAATTCAAGCAGGAACCTGGAGGCAGGAACTGAAACAGAGGCCATGGAGAAACACTGGCTACTTCCTGGCTTGCCCTCTCAGGCTTGCTCTGCTTGATTTCTTACAGCATTTAGGACTACCAACTCAAGGGTGACACCACTCACAATGGACTGGAGCCTCCTGTGTCAAATATAAATTAAGAAAACACTCTATAGCCTTACCCACAGGCCAATATGATGGAGGCAATTTCTCAAAAGTATGTGGCTGGCACAATAGATCTGGTGCAGATGTTGCTGGAGACTCTGGGAAATGTCTTAGGGTTCTATCGCTGTGAAGAGACACCATGACCAAGGCAACTCTTATAAGGAAAAACATTTAATTGGGGCTGGCTTACAGTTTCAGAGGTTTAGTCTATTGTTATGGTTGTAAGCATGGCAGCATCCAGGCAGGCTGGAGGGGATGAGAGTTTTACATCTTGATCCGCAGGCAGCAGAGGGGGACTGTCTGCTACCCCGGGCATAGCTTGAGCATATATATAAGACCTCAAAACCCAGCTCCACAGGGACTCACTACCTCCAACAAAGCCACACCTCCTCCAACAAGACCACACTTCCTAATAGTGCCACTCCCTATGGCCAAGTATTCAAACAAATGAATCTATAGGGGCCATACCTATTTAAACCACCACAGACTAGCTAGCACACTGGACAAGAGAACAGATAGATGCCTATAATCCCAGTGCTGGGGAGGTAGAGACAGGCAGATTCTAGGAACCCACTGGCCAGCCGGTCTATCTGGAACAGGAATCTCCTTATCTCAAAATGTAAGATACAGAACAACTCAAAAGACACCTACCTCCTACCTCTGGCTTATACACATATGTGCACCCTTGTATACATGCACAAAGACCAAAGAGATCATAACCAAAGATATTTACTTCAAGAGTTTTTCCTTGAATTAGCTGATTTCCAATAACCTGTCTTCTATATATTCATTCATTCATTCATTCATTTGTTCATTATTCAAGTTGTTTCTTGAGTATTTACTATGTGCCAGATGACATTTTACCAGTAAGTTTTCTCCTGGAACATATGACATTCTGAAAAGGAATATCTTACAGAGAATAAACTATCACATGAAATTAAGTTCAATTTATTGGGCAAAGTCACAGCATGAAGTCAAGTGCAGAAAGAGCTGCCATTCTTCATCTTTCCAGAGAACAACTAGAAATCTGAATCTGAAAATGTTTGCTCCCTTTTGTCTAACAATGTTTACATTTTCCCAAAACAGAAGTCATCTTTAGAAACACTAATAACCTTGATGTATTGGGTATGTTAACATCATTTTACTTTGTCTTTCAATTTTTATGCAAATGATTTCCCTGAAGACCATGTGACTGAGCTGGATCGGAGGAGACTAGATGAGAATGTCTTCTATGGTTTGAATTAGCGTCCCCAAAAGGCCTAGGTGTCAAAATGTGGCCATAGCCCACGGCACTATGGGAATGGAGCACGAGGAAGTGGGACCTGGAATGAAGTATTAAGTCATCTGGCATGCACCTCAAAGGCAACTGCTTTCATTTATTTTGGATCCAGAGTTTCAGTACTGGGGAAAAAATCTGGAGTCAGGGAGATATATAAGAGTTCAGTCTCTAGAATCCATGAAAAATGCTGGGGATGGTACTGGGGAGTTGACTCAGAGGTTAAGAGCACTTACTGCTCTTCCAGAGGACCTGGGTTGAGTTCCCAGCAATCACATCAAGTGATCCATAACTATCTGTCAACTCCAGCTCCAAGGGATTTGGCATGTATGGCTCTGCTGACATCTTCATTCATGTGCACTTATGTACTTACGGATACATGCACACATACACATACCTATACATAATTTAAAACAACAAAAATTAATCCAAAAAAAATGCTGGGCATGGTAGTGTCTATTATCACCCAAGAGATTCATGCTTGGCCCTGGAGATATAGATATAGATATAGATATATTCAATACTATACAAATCACAAACATTTGGTGATAATAGATCATAAAGAAATGCATTCGTGTTATACCAATTCTTTAGTGCACATTGAGTTCTACCATTTGTCAACAAGAAAATAAAACTTGCATACATATGAGATAAATATGCTTATTTATTTTTACATAAAAAAAATTAAATCTTGACTGAATGTTTGATACTATAGGACACAGAGCCTCTTCAACATTTTTCAGTTGATAGATTTTATAACCATCAATACTGAGGATGGTTCCTTGCATAAATATGAAGCACATAATTACAGAAGTATGTAATGGCCTCATCAAGAATTGCTGGGAATTCTGTCTTACATGGCCCAAGTTAATTGAGTGATATTTTTAATGAAATTAAAGTCAGAAATCAAACAGCGATTTTTAAAAATCAAGGTCTCTAATACAATGCAATCAGAAGACGAACTAACTCAATACTTAAACACCGAGGAAAAAGTACATGAAAATATTAAAGTCTTTGCCTTCTGTAGCTAAAGCATTACGCTTCTGTATGAGCAGAAAACTTTGTATATTCAGTAAAAACATGGCAGCTCAGGGCACGCCATGCTCTCCAATCTCAGCAGAGGTTCTTGAGGCATACCAGCATGCACAGGGCTAGGTGTGTATATTCAGAACCAAGTGAGGTCTAGTAATGCATTGTAATGAGGCTGTCCAGAGACACCCTGGATTCATGATGTTCTTCATTTGGAAAACATCAGTGTATTTTCTGTAACTAGAATAAAACATTTGAGACTAATTGACAAAGGGCAGATGCCATTTAGCTGATAATTCAGGAGGCTGGAAAGCCTGAGAGATGGTGCTGGCGACTACTTATCATCAGTCAGGGACTCCTTGCTCCATCACAAGGAAGCAGAGGTCACATGGTTAGACTGGGCAAGTGTATACACACTCACAGCTCCCTTCCTCTTTCTTTCATAATGACTGTGTCAAGACTCTCCCCTAACTCCAAACACCATCAACATCTGAATTTGGGGATAAAGTTTCAACAAGAATTAAAATTATGGGCACTGGAGCAGTTGTTACTCATTATGACCCTCAGAGGTCCCCAGAACCCCGATAGTAGGTTTTCATTCTAATACATGACTGTGGCAGGATTGGCTGGTTGGTCTCACTAAGGTTTCTCAGGTAATGAAGACCATGTCAGCAGTCAGAAGCCAGCAGCCAAACTTGCTACCATATTCTACTGAGAATTAAAACTATTGCTGGGTGACCTAACATGGGAGCATGCACCTGTAATCGTAGGAGGATAATAAGTTCAAGGTTAACTTGGCTCGATGGCCAAGTGTGTAAATGCACTTACTACTAAACTCCATGACCTGAGTCTGAGGGACCCATGTGGCAGGAGAAGAGAAGTGCCTCACCCAAGTGGTCCTCTGACCTTCACACATGGCATGCATGCACCTGCAAATAAATAAGTAATAGATACAAAGCAAATAAATAAGAGACACAATAAATGATAAATCAATAACAAGGATACATTTTTAAAAACCTGTGTAACAAACAAAAACTATTTTACTAGGAAGAAGAGCATTAAGGAGAACATTATGGAAGAAGAACATTATGGTTGAGACTAAGTATGTAGTGAGTACAGATAGTGATGTTAGTTCCTGGATCCATTCATGTCTAAACCCAAGGCCCTAAGCTCTTCTATCATGGACTGATGTTGTTGGTGGAGTTGGTGTCTGCCCTGCGTTGCTTGAAGTTGTCTGGGTTGTGCTTCTGGAAGATGAACTGAGAGTCTAGACATAAACCAAGGGAAAGGAAGATCTGCTTCACTCTTTCCTAATCCCTTCCAGCCATCTTTTTCTTCTACCTTCATCTTTTCTTCTCGTTTTCCTATTCTCATCATTCATATCCACATTCTTTCCCATCAGGACTTTCCCAGGCCAAGCTTGCACCATGGATCCAGGACCATTTCGTTTGTTCCCTAGGAATCATCGGGAACATTTGACGTCACTGTGTGTTCTGAATTCACGGTGTTATAAGGTATAGGTCCCAACCTGCCCTCTTCCTCTATGAGAGTGAATCTGCACTGTCTCACCCATCAGAGGGGGGAATGGTACCCCAAAACAGTGTGTCCTGGAGGGACTTGAGGTTCTCAGAGTGTAATGGCTGTAGGGATGTGGGGTTTTCTTGTCTGATGTGCATCCTGCTCCATGGGACAGAATCCTGTATTAAATAACAGTGTGTTAAGCTGATATAGAACAACTGCAAGTAAAAACAAAGCAAAAACTCTAAGCATCTCTGGTGATGTTAAAACTTGCTATCCAGGGTTTTCCAGTAGATGAAGAATATATAGCGATTTGCCTTGATAGATGCATGGTGAAGACATATATATTCTGAGGAAATGGAAATAAATACATATTTTCAGTGACTGTTTGAACAGTCATGTTACAACTCCCATTTAATAATACAGAGCCAAAATAAGCATACTCAGAGACTGGCAAAAGCTTTTTCTTTCAAAATGTAATGGACTGTCTTGCAGAATACCAAGCTGTTTAATTATGTATCCCTAGCTTGAGAAAAAAAAAAATCACCAAACTAGCATGGGATAATAAAACATTCAAAATATCTCGAAGAAATAAGTGGACATTCTACATTATGCCATTCTAGTGGGAAACTCACCATCAGGGATCTTGGGAGGACAGATTTGGCATGAAGTTAGCTGGAGGGCATCAAGAGACTTGCACATAATCATCAATCAGTGAGCTGTGGTTAAGGCTGGCTGAAGGACATACTACAAAAGAGCTGGAAACCAGGAAAGAATGATAACTTCGCTCACTGTTAACTTCATAATCACTGTGGTGTTGAGAGAAAAGTGGGAATGGACCCATTTCTGCATAGCGCACCAGGTCAGAAGAGATCTACAGCGCTGGCTTCCATAAGAACCAACAAGAAAACACCTGTATGGATGGAGATAGCCATGCAGACACAGGATTAAGAGAACTCACTGTAAACCCACCAGGGATTTCACTAGATCCCAAGATTGGTGTCTGTATATCCAGGAATGTGACCACAAGCCCCTCACTAAGGCCTTGTCCAGTTTTCTTTTTGTGTTAAGATGGGAAAATATTCTGACAAAAAGTAACTTAAAGGAGAAAGGGTCTATTTCAGCTCATGGTTAAAGCACAGTCTAGCATGGTAAGAAAGTCCAGGCAGCAGGAACTTGAAGGAACTAGTCATATCGCATCCACAATCGGGAAAAACTCAATTCTCTTTCTCCATGTATACAACCAGGATCCCAGTCAGGGAGTGGTCCCACCCATGATTGGTGGTTCCTTCCATCTCAATGAATGTAATCCATATAATCCAGCCCAGAGGGCCATCTGCTAGGTGATCCAGATCCTATCAACTAACTGATATTAATCACTAGAGACTTTAGATAGAGTGAGGCTCCCCAGCAACCTTTTCTGGTACTAGTGGATTGTCAGGTTTTATTAAGGCCCATGTAACAGACATCCCTGTTCAATTTGGCTTGAAGAATCTATACTATTTAATGACTTACACTAGGAACAATGCTATTCAGGCACTAGTTTAGTTCAGTTTTGCCATCTTTTTCTACTCTTTCTTTCACATTGACTTCTTCCTCGGGTAGTCTGCCCTCATTATGTAAGATAGATGTTCTCAAGATCCAAGATGGCTGCCATCAGGATACAAGATGGCCACCTTTGGGACCTGACATGGGCTTTGGGAAATAAGATGACAGCTTTCAGGCAATAGGATGTCAGTCCACATGATACCTTCATAAGATAATTGCCCATGACAATCAGGAATAAAGTTTCTTCGTCCATATTTTTAGAAGAAACGGGGCTCCCTGTTCTCAACGGCAGCATGCTCCCTACACAATTGTCCATCAGAAGCCTGAATGAGTCTCCAAACCAACTGAGCAGTTCCTGATAGGACCTGCCTAAAACTTTCTATAGGCATGTTAGAAACAACAGAGAGAACTGACCACTCACATGGTCAGCAACAGCCTCAGAAGTCTTTGTAATCTTTACTGAATAACTTTATCCATGAAGCTTGTTAATCCTCCCAGCAGACCTTTGACATAAATACCATCATCATTTCTATTTGAATTGGCATTTGAGAAAACTGGGGATCAGGTATGTGATTCATGTTCCAAAGGTCCCAAGGGTGATTATGTTGGAGAACACAGGACAGTCTGCCTCTAGATTTCCACCCATATTTCCCACCAGAACAAGAGAATGCTTCTGAGCATCCAAAAGTCCACCACTGGACTTTCAGGAAGCCTCCACCATCCAGCTCCGTTCTCTGGCAAGGCAAAGAAACAGAGGTAGACTTACTGCTGAAGGACCTGGAGCTCCTCCTCAGCTGACTTTGGCCTGAGGACTCTCAAGTTTAGGATGTTTCTACTACTATTCTTTTAGGTTCATAGACATGGGATGCCTCCCCAGTTAACTCTCCAGTCGGTTATGAGACTCTATAACAGGTCTCTCTACACTAGCCTTGAGCCCATTAGTTCATTGCATCTCTTGTGACAGAAGAATCAGAAATGTCAACACTAGACAAAAGAACAAGGCAATGGTCATAAGTTCCTTATCACCTGCCTAATGCCAGCTCTCTGTGATTTCCTACCTTTCTTCATGCTTCTTTCACCATATGCTAGAAGTTAGTTGCTAGTATTAGCTCTGTCTCAGAAGAAACTGAGGCAGACTGAGGCTGAGGGATCCCCTGAGGGTCTGACACAGGGAAGTGAAAAAGCCAGGCCTTTAACCTCATCACTCCTCCAGTGCCCTTGCACAACTGCTGCTCCCTTGTGCTGAGCTTAGAGAGCTTCCTCCAGCCTTTTGGAAACATGCAGGGGACCCCCTAGTCTGATATTCACAAGTACACTGGTCTCTGTTCACTATGCAGACTCTACAGTACTTTCATATGTTGGCAATGCTGATGTTCATTGGTGCTGTCATGCATCCTGTGAGATGCCAGGCCCCGCCTTTCACAACACTATATGGTGATATATATTCTCCACATGGTCCGTGGTCTTTAAATGTGTCTTCTCTCCCAGCAGTACAACATCCTGACTACAAAGCCCTGACATTCAATTAGCCATCCGTAAGTTGTTAGACATCAGAGCTGCTAATTCTTTGCCATAACAAATGGTGCCATAAAGAGCATTTCCATGTATACAGCTTTCTGCGTGGCACTCAAATTAAAATTACCTGCAAGCATAGAGATAAGGACAGAGGCCTAAGTGAGTGCATTGTGCATCCCTGGGATTGCCTGCCTGTCATTTGAGGTGACAAAGGATGGTCTCATCCTCTGTTTGGCCAGCCCATATGTCTATCTGTCTCCAGTTGTCCCAAAATATGACACACAAGGGACCTAGACACACAGCCCCTGAAATCTGCTCCACAGTCTGCCTCACCCTGTAGCATACATTCCTCTCCCCTTGACCTCTGAACTGCCCCCAGTGGAAGGCCATCAGAGGCCTAGCCCAAGGTAACTAGCAGACTTCTCATTCCAAGTCGGGTGGCCTGGATCTGGGTACACTGTTCTCATCTTAATTATGCTCATGGCTGCCTCTTCTTCTGTTTCTATTAAGTAAAATTTATTTTTTGTGTATGGATGTTTTGCCTACATGTATATATGCATACCATGTATGTCTCTAGTGCCCTTGGAGACCAGAATGGGGTATCTGATCCCCCTCCTTGAAACTGGAGTTACAGATGGTAGTGAGTTACCATATGGGCACTGGAAATCAGACCAGGTCCTCTGGAAGAGCAAACTTTCAGCTCTTCCTGTACTGTGCCTGCCTGGATGCTGCCATGCTCCCGCCTTGAGGATAATGGACTGATCCTCTGAACCTGTAAGCCAGCCCCAATTAAATGTTGTCATTTATAAGACTTGCCTTGGTCATGGTGTCTGTTCACAGCAGTAAAACCTTAACTAAGAGAAACAACAAGTGCTCTAACCCACTGATCCATCTCTCCAACCTTGGCTGCCTCTTCTACCATGAGCATGGTGCCCAGTGCATAGCCATCTATTAGATGGGTAAGTGTAGAGTGATTGAAATAGTCTGAGATTAATAACTAATGTTGGAAATTAATATGGCAATAGTCATTCTTTAACCAATTACCCAAATAAAAGACAAAGAGGCCTTAAGAATTATAATAAGCTTTAACTCATTGAAGTAGTGCAGATATCAACCCTAAGCTACTTTGTCTACATTCATGCCTTGAACTCTAACATATGACTGACTATGTTTCATTTGTGCTGCTTCTGATTCTTTAGGTTAGCCCTCATGGCCACATGCTCATGGTCCATATTACCCCCTGGCGACTTTCTTCTTCCTCCTCCTCTGCTCTCTCTTACAGTTCCTACCTAAGACACCAAGCCTAGGAAGCTTTGCCCCACCTACCTCTCTTCTGTCCAGCTGTAGGCTGTCAGCAACTTTTATTAACCAATCAGGGATCATGGGAGACCAAGGTTTATACAACAAAGGCTGGTGTGCATGAGATTCTGCTCATCCTAGGACATCCAGATCTTGGGATACAGAATTTAGCATTTGAATGCATAGCAAGACATCAAACCCCAATAAGGATGTGAAAGAACCCTCAGACTGTCAATGACTTACCAGTACACCTGCCTCAGACAGACAGGCAAAGGACTAGCTTGTACAAACTGAAAAGCCATTCAGCTAGGGACAGATGTAAAATGGCCACTGGACTCAACCCCTGACCATTCTTTTTCCCATCTTCTCTCTTGGTCCTCATCTTTTCAGATGTGGCATACTCTATTCTTCACACTGAAGCTGATTTTAACACCAATCTTTATCAGAATGCTTCTGTCTTTCAATAGCCGTGTAGAATTGAATCTCTAGAGTGTATAGCATTGCACATGCAGGAGGGACACTGTTATCCAAGTTGACTCCCAGAAAAACTGTCACACTTAAGCCTTAAAAGTCTGTGCCCAAAGGTCTCTTTGTGATGCTCTTTGCCCAAGACATATGTGCATTTAGACACATAGACACTTCTATGTCAAGTGATCAAAAAGAGGGAAGAGAGAGTTCTGCTCTCAGTCACAGATGAGCTAAACAAGCCACCTGAGGAAGTGTTCTAAACCTCAGACTTCACACGGATTTCTGAAACTCCATTAGGATCACAAATGGAAGAGGAAACCAACTTCAGTGGCCATGTGGAGGGCTGTTTCATTTGAGAATTAGGCTCCTTAGATGACCTCAAAGGATAATTGTCCAGACCAAAGGAAGATAGTCTTACGATATCTGAAGCATGCTTTGTGTCTATATTCATGCATCCTATCCTGGAGAATTGCTTTAAAACAGAGAACATGGAGAGCCATCTCAGGTCCCATCCCACCAGCTATGGCCTCTTTTAGGTCACAAGAGTCTTCAACCCAGGTTTACAGAAGGGAATGCCAAGGTCAAGATCGATCTCTCTCTCTCTCTCTCTCTCTCTCTCTCTCTCTCTCTCTGTGTGTGTGTGTGTGTGTGTGTGTGTATGTGTGTGTGTGTATGTGTGTGTGTGTGTACACACATGTGCTTGCGCACATGGATGCATGCATGTACACATGAGTGCATATCTATATGACATATGTTTATTTGCTTTTGGGGACAGCGTCTCCCACTAGCCTGGATCTAAGTAGCAGGCATAGACTAGTTGGCCAGAAGGTCCCAGGGATTCTCCTGTCTCTGTCTCCCCTGATATGGAGTTACAGTGTATTCTACCATGCCTGGCTTTTTTCTTGGATTCTGGGACTCAAATTCAGATCTTCATACTCACAAGGCAAGCTCTTCAACCACTGAGATGTCTCTCCAGCCCCATATCCTGCTTCTTAATTTACTGTGAGGCCATCCATCCTTGGAGTCAAGTTTCCCTAAAGTTCACGCCAGACGTAGACAGTGACCTTGACAGTGCAGGCATAGAGAGTTCAGTGTAGGCATTGAAGAAGCTAGCGCACTTGAATCATTCCTTAAGCCCCCTGTGCAATCCCATACACAGAGTCTCATAGCAAAGTAAAGAATCCTTCGCTGATCCTCATAGTACACAATTCCTATAAAACAAACTGGCAGAGCCACTGTCTGGTGGCCATTAGGAGTCCTCATTAGTCTGCAGCTTTCAGCTAAGAAGACTTGTCCTTACAGTGGCTCTTGCTGCTAATGGGGAGTATTTGCATTCAGGAACCGGGGCCAGGATTCCCTGATTGCTTTTTGAGATTGTTTCCTGGAGCCTCTGACAAGGCCTTGACTCTAAGGAGAAGAGGAAAACACATTCTTCACTGAGTTGCAGGCTGGGCCCCTGAGTGTCATCATCCCTAGTATCAAACATGGCCTTTCATCTGGGGCTTGAGCAAAGGGAGAGCTGACTGCCCCCTTCTTCTCTGGGTCCTTGACAGTCCTTGGTCCTACACTGTGTTCATGTGTATCGGGCCTTCAGTGACAGTTCGAATCAACCCCACCCCCACCCCACCCCCAAAGGAAAGCGCAGGGAAAAAACAAGCCACATTAGGAATATCCTAAAATAGGCAGGGACTTGATCTCTTTCTCACTTTCCCTTCTCTGTGTGTATTTGGAGTGTGTGTGTGGGGGGGGGTGTCTCCTGGCCCTGCAAAACTACTGGAGTCAGACACTTTTCTCTGCTCTTGGAATACCCCCCAGAGAAAAGGAAACCAGAATCTGGCTCTTTCTGAAGGCCAAGGGGATGCAAGAGAGCCAAGCAGTGGTCCTCCTTCCAGCGCTGCACATGTGTTTGTCTCCTGGAGGTGTGGCCACTCATTCTGCCTGAACACACTGGGTAAGAATTAAGTATAATGTAATCAGCATATGTGTCTAATGTGGACTCCTGGAGAGAGGGCTTGTGAACAAGAAGTGATTCTTGGTGCTGAATTCAACAGATGGGTAAACTTGCTCTTTAAACAAGATGTCAGTAGGTTGGTGTGATCATTTGAATAGGAACGGCCCCCATAGGCTCATAGGTTTGAATGCTTAGTCACCAGGGAGTGACACTATTTTTTAATTTTTTATTTGTGTATGTATGTTTATGTGTATGAGTGCTCTGTCTGCATGTATGCCTGAATGCAAGAAGATACCATTAGATCCCATTATAGATGGTTGTGAGCCATCGGGTGGTTGCTGAAAACTGAAAGAGCAGCCAGTGCTCTTAACCACTGAACCATCTCTCCAGCCCTGAGTGGCACTATTTCAAATGACTAGAAGGTGTGGCCTTGCTGGAGGAAGTGTGTCACTGGGAGTGGGCTTGAGGTTTCAGAGTCCCATGCCAAGCTCAGAAGCTCTCGTTCTCTCTGCTTGTGGATCTACAATGGCTGAGAGACACTGGGGAGGCAGAGCTCCCCAGCCCAGCCCAGTGGTCCCCACTGCCAGCCTCGTTAGTGCCCTGTGGTACCTGAGTGAATGCTTTACAGATGTAGGACCCTATTCCCACATTCTATCTTAAGTTGCACCTCCTTTTGTTGAGAGCTTGAGGGCCACACCACACCAGTATAGATCTCTAGGGACTGGTCTTGAAGCACGACTTCAGGCACCAGCTAATCACTACTGAGAAGAGCAGCCCCTGTGGTCAGGGTGAGGAGAATCCTAGTGCCCATCATGAGGTTCCCTCAAGCCGTGCAAGCCTGAGAACCCGAGTCTGAGCCCCAGCATCCACATAAATCCAGACATAGTAACATTCACTGATAATCCCTGCACTCCCAAGATGGAGGAGGGTGGAAACAGTAGAACCCACAGAAGCTCACAGACCAGCATCGGTGAACAAGGTAGAAGGAGACCGCAAGGCCTAACATGGCTTAACACCTGGCCCGAGAGGGACGTGGACATGTGCTCAGGCTTTGCATAGCGTTCCTCCTATGTGAGCCTCACAGCCATATCATGAGGGACAAGGCCCAACACGTTCACTAATAAGGAACTATATCCCCCCTGGAGGGTTTTGGAGGAAGACTAGAGTTTGAATCTAAGCTCGTAGAACAGCACATCAGATGTCCATAGGGGACGTGGAGAGGGTAAGGAGGTGTACCTCCCAGGGTTATTCTAGATGTGGAGAAAGAGACACCCGGCTAGTCCTGTCTCAGGGTGGAAGAGTGAAGTACTTTTCAGCCTATGTTTCAGAGAGGGCAAAAAGAGGCATTTGGCCCATGACTCCATCATGGGCAAGTCAATTGAGCAGCTCTTTCCATAGGTGCCAACATCAGTCCTAAAATGAGAAGAACAAAGCTTCCATATGGTCTCATGGTATCCTTTTATGCTGCTTGTCTGTGTCCCCATCTGTCCTAGTCAGCATTAACTGTCAACTTGACACTGCCTTCAGTCACCTGAGAAGGGAGTCTCAGTCGAGAGATTGGCCAGGACAGATCATCCCTGGTATTTATTATAGTGATGAAAGTTTGAACTAAACATATCCAGATGCTGATGGAACCCAAATGTCAGTCTGCCTACATTGTCAGAGATAATCAAAACTTTACTGTTGTGCTCGCTCCGGCAGCACATATACTAAAATTGGAACGATACAGAGAAGATTAGCATGGCCCCTGCGCAAGGATGACACGCAAATTCGTGAAGTGTTCCATATTTAAAAAAAAAAAAAGAAAGAAAAAAAAACTTAACTGTTTTCAAAGCTTTTTTTTGAGACAAGGTTTCCCAGGGTGGCCTGAAACTCACTATTTATCTCATGCTGGCCTCAAACTTATAGCAATCCTCCTGCTTCAGCCTCCCTGAATACTGGGATTACAGGACTGAATCACCATACCCAACTTTTTTTTACACTTCCCCTAGTTATATTTATTTATTTTGTGTGTGCATATGAGCTTCCTGAGACCAAGGCGTGAAGGTTCAAAGACAACCTGGGGGTAGGTTTTCTCATTCTACCATGCAGGCTCTGAGCTTCAAACTCAAGTTGTCAAGCGTGGCAGCATGATTCTTACTTGCTAACCCATAAACACACACACACACACATTCACACACACTCACAAACATCCCTGTGGGCAGTGGGCTCTCCATTACAGAATATCTCATATCATCTTCTTGAAGAGGGATGACCTTTGTAGCAACAGAGACCATTTCAAAGCTTGATACAGCATTTTAAGCAACTAGTACATAATACTTTCTAAAAATTTTTATTTAGTGTGTGCGCATGTGCGAGAGAGTATAGACTTTCAGAAGCCAGTTCTTTCTATCTTGTCTTTAGAGCGGGCTCTCTCTCTCTCTCTCTCTCTCTCTCTCTCTCTCTCTCTCTCTCTCTCTCTCTCTCTGTCTCTCTGTGTGTCTCTGTCTCTGTCTCTCTCTCCCGCTCTCTCTCTCTCTCTCACCCACCCACCCCCATCCCCTCCCTTCCCTTTCTCTCTCCTTTCTGCCACTGTGCTGCATATAAGAGCTTCCGGCAATTCTCCAGTCTCTGCTTCCCATCTCACTGTAGGAACGCTGGGATGACAACGTGTATTCAGCCTTTTACGCCCGCCGTTTAAAGGACTCAAGCTTCAGTCCTCGGGCCTGCATGGCAAATAATTTTTCCTCTTCCTACCTCCCACCCTCACGGTGCATAATTTTTGATAGACAGTTTCTTCAATCCATCAATAGTGCTGAGTGACTGGGTTTTCATTTGAAGTTGAAGGGGACTGGGAATGCGCGCAGGCTTTGCAGCGCCCCCCACTGGCTGTCTTCAGTTCTCTTCCTTGGCCTGCCTTGCGGGTTGTTACAGCTGAAGTCCACCGCAAGCCTCAAGGATTTCTTCTGCCCACTCAGATCACGGTGGCCTCTCTTTAGCTCTCCCCCCAAATCTCAGAGTCCTAATTCATTCTCCTTGCCTGACTCAACTTCCACTCTGGGCCCCGCCCTATTTCTTTCATCCTTTGCTAAGAATGTTTCAGTAAGGAAGTGCTTTGAAATATAATCTGACCTACCCTCCCGGATCAGGCAGTGGGAGCATAAATATAGAACACGTCCTGGGGATAGATATTTTTATAAGCATCAGAAATGTTCATTTGCATTCTTTGGAGACCTCAGAACCGCCATCCACTGTGTAGATTTGTGGACTCTGCTCCATGCCTTGGACCAACTCCTGCCCCTCTCCATCTGAGCGGGGAGGCCTCTTGGCTTGTCACCAGGAAGGGATGTTTCTCATTTCCAGACAGATGCAGATCAAAACTCCAACCGCTGGCATGTCAACTATGCCCTCATTTTTAAAGTCCCTATTACCATCCAATTGGGACTTGGTGGGCGACATTATTTAGCTTCCTGGCAGCCCAGTGGAAACTATGTGGAACTGAAAAAGTCAAGCCCCTACCTAAGAACTCCAGCAAACACTGGTTCCTCCCCACTGCCCCAACTCTTCCCCCTTTAGAACAGAACATCTTTTCTTCTTTTCTGTCATATAGGAGCACTAAGAGCCCTGAATTCTGAAATGAAAAATCAAAAAGATTGTGGCTTTGTTGTCTTTTGGTCTCTGTGTGTTTTGATCATTCTCCTTAGAGTGCCATCAGAGATGAACCAGAATGACGTTAAAAGTGATACTAAAGGAAGATGACAGTGTCCCACTCAGTATTCTAAACCTACCACAAAAGATTCAGGGTACTGGCTTAATTTGCATAATCCCCAACCCAAACTATCAGCTGTTCTTTTCCAGAGGAAGACGAGCCTCAATTTGACACAGCACCCTAAGACCCCAGGAAAGGGTGGAGCTATGACATCACGGTAAAGTACTTGCCAAACATGGATAAGGCCTTGGAGTTTAATCCCCAGCACCACAAGAAATCAAAGCACACCCCTCCCCCAAATACTTAGTATTGCATCTGCAGACATCTCAGACGCCCAAACCCCACCGTGTTAAGAACTAATCATCAAGCACCCAGCATGGTGCTACACCTCATAAACAGGCCACAGACACCTGCACCTCTGAAAGAGAAAGAGAAAAAAAAGCAAGTAAAGGGGTTGGGGGGGACAGCATTAGCACATCTCTGGTGTTGATTTCGAAATCCTGGCTGCTGGTTGCAGCAGATGCCCGAGCAGCATAAATCCAAACAGCATCTGGCTAAGGAGAGGCTTCCGGAGGAGGGGACAAAAAAGCACCTGATTTAAGCTCTCTTTGGGATAAATGGTTGGAGGTTACAATTCTGTAACAAAGCCATAGATCAGCTGGATCTGGAAACCAAGGCTGGGGGGGAGCTGTAAACACCCATGGATTGTTATCTGGCTCGTTGAATCTGGAGCCTGTATGGTTCAGATGAGCTCAGGAGAGATGTGCTGAGAGCTAATGGAGACACTGGATTATTAAGAATTTATTTTCCAAGCATTAATAAGAAAACAAGTGGCTTCAAGGTCTAATGAGGGCCGGGCTGCTTTGTTAGCACCACCTCTGGAGAGCTCAGAGCTGCCCAAGCTCGAAGCTTTAGCTGTTGCTGTTGCTACCCAACTAACTTAGCGTGTTAAGAGTTTCCAAGAGTCTATTGGGAATCTCAACTCGATTTTAGATTCCTCGTGGTCGGCGGATGGGTCAGCTGTGGACTGACTGCCAGGGTTGCTCTCCTGAAAATGAGAACTCTCCAACAAGGAGGGGAAGCACCAGCTGTCTCAAAAGGTCTAACTCAGGATTCCTCCAACTCATTTCTGCCAACACTCTGCTTTCTCAGGCGGGGGACCAGAAAAGTGCAGACTCTGGAGATGGAGAGGCAGAATGCTCCCCTCCCAGAAAAAAAGCTCCTAAGTCACATGGCAAAGGCCTTGTGCGGGAAGCAGCTAAACACAGCATTGGTCTCAGGGGACTTCCTCCTGAAGTGAATTTAGTAGCTGTTTAATGGCTGAGGAGACAGTATGGGTAAAGTGCTTGCTGGGAAAGCAGGAGGACCTAAGTTTGGACCCTTACTATCCACATAAAAGCTGATACGTCTCTGTAGCCCCAGCGCCAGGGTTGGGGCAGAGACAGGAAGAACGCAGTGGCCAATCATTGGGGTGGAAGTGGTGGGCTTCATCTTCAAGGGGAGACCTCAAAAAACTGAGGTGCAGAATAATAGAGGAAGACACTAGATATCATCCTCAGGCTTCTACATGCACATACAAACATGGGTACATGCACCTGTGCATATATGAACATACACACGCCCCACATCCCCATATACATACACACATACATGGGTACATGCATCTATGAGTACTTAAGAACATACAAACACCACACCACACACACCACATACATACCACACATACTCACACACATACCACACACACATATACCACACCACACACACACACACACACACACACTCATACATACATACTACATCCCCCACATACACCATACACAGACATACATACCACACACACCATATATACACACACACCACACACCCACACACATACACCATACACACATCTACACACCACATACATATACAACTTAAGAATAGCTAGAAAATTATAGAAGTAAAGTATAAGTTTAGGTGGCTTATAAAGAATCAGTGTGAGGCTTGAGAGATGGCTCAGTGGTTAAGAGCACTGACTGTTCTTCCAGAAGTCCTGAGTTCAATTCCCAGCAACCACACAGTGACTCACAACCATTTGTAATGGGATCTGATGGCCTCTTCTGGTGTGTCTAAAGACAGCTACAGTGTACTCATATAAATAAATAAATAGGTGGGTTGGTGAACAGGGGGAGGGAAGATGGCATAGTGGGGGTTTGGAGGGGAAAGAAGGAAAGGAGACAATATTTTAAATATAAATAAAGAGAATATCTAATAAATTTTTTTAAAAAAATAAATAATAAATCTTTAAAAAAAAATCAGTGTTCATGGAATGCTGAAGGCCAGAAAAGCCAAAGTCAAGCTCCAGCAGATCTGATGTCTGGAGCACCTGCTGTCAGCTTCACAGAAAGTCTCCACATGGAGAAGGAAATAGGAGAGCCCTCTGCTATCTCTTATGAAAGATACAGACCCAAACCCTGAGGGCTCCACACTTCAGACCCAATGGCTTCCGAAAGCCCGACCACGAGCGCCACCGCACTGCAGATATGGGGGGATCAGTCAAACCACAGCCCTGCTGAGTGGGCAGAATTTATCCTGCACGAACACGATATTCTACACGGATCATGAGGCAACAGCTCCTTACCTGCTTCCGCTAAGGCGGCTGTCCAGGGGAGGGTTGGTCTCCATTTGGAATAAATTCATGTGTCTATAAATTTGCCCTTAGCTGACATGAGGTAATTCAGAGTCTATATTTATCCTCCATGATATGAATATTCATAATTTTACTGTAGACATTTCTATGCACTTAATTACAGGCTGTGGCCCCAGGTCCCACCAGGGGTTTTTATATAACACACAGTATGTGCAGTGAATATCTTTTTTAAACCTTAAAAATTCAGAAATCTTAAACATAGATACCTTAAGGTTTCCAGCTAAGGAGTCTTATATAAATTCATTGGCTATATAAAAACTATAAATAATATTTGAAATATATATCTTTAAAAATCTCTAGGAACATCTTCAAAACCAATCCCTACTTTCCCTGGTGCTTAAATACATACAGCCATCAATTCAATCCTATCCTCTCTCCAAAGCCCTAATGATTCATTGGGTCATCAAAAAGGAGGAGGCATGACACAGAAGCAGAACTACTTGGGAAGAAGCGGGGATCAAAAGGCTGGGTCGGGGACAGGGTACCTATGATCAACATACATTACATATGTATGTGTGTGTGTGTATATGTGTGTGATGAACATTAGTGAAGCTAATTATGTATAAGTAATACACAGTAAATTATAAAATGAAAGAAAGAAAATGGGTAGAACTTAGTCTCCCTCCTTTTGAGCATGAACTGGACCCATGAACTCACTTCAAATGAGTATAATACAAGAGGAGAAGCGGTCTGTCCCTTACAAGGCTAGGTTATAGTCAGGCTGCATTCTCTACCGTGGGGGAGACTCTCTTCTGCCCTGGGAGAAGACTGCTGCTATGTGATAAGCTGCCTAGCTGAGATCATGAAGGGAGCCTTCACCATGTATCACTGGTGAATGGAGGCCTCGAGGTCCACAGCCTACAAGGACCTCAGGCTTATCCATGACCATTTAAGAGAGCCTTTAAAGAAAATTCCAGCCCAGAGCAACAGCTGGCTGGAAGCTTCCTGAGATAATAGATAACAGATAATAGGTGTTTGCTGTTTTAAGGTACTGAATCTGGGATATTAATTGATTACTTTAATTCACGGGTGTTTATGTGTACAAACGCATATCTGTGTTTGAATCCGTCTGCACATTCGTGTGTGTGCGTGTTGAGGCCAGAGGTCAGCCTTCAATGCTATTCTTTTTTTTTTTTAAACTTTTATTGCATTATGATGAGAAAAGTTACATGATTTCAATTTATCTGAATTTGATAACATTTAAAAACATATTTTAAATAGAATTGAATCACATTCTTGTTCCCCTTTTGTACCACCGCTCCTCCCATAATACCCCCTTCAATACTTACAATATCTTTTTTGTCATATTCCTTAAAATTTATAAAATATTATAACAATA
>NW_022196896.1:114557373-114557714 GCF_008632895.1 Mastomys coucha
CAATGTTGGACCTATTTCTCCAATTACCAAATTAGAGAGATCATTGGATGACAATCAACAAATTTCAACAATCAAGAAAAAGTAATTGTCACTTCCTGTTGTTTTTGTTGTAAGAGGTGGAATTAGGTTTGTGTGGATTTGTTGAAAGATTACCTTCTTGCTTCTTCTGGGGTGTAGTTTTGCTCCTTATGTTGGTGTTTTCCATCTGTTATCCTTTGTAGGGCTGGATTTGTGAAAGATATTGTGTAAATTTTGTTTTGTCATGGAATATCATATTTTCTCCATCTATGGTAACTGAGAGTTTTGCTGGGTATAGTAGTCTGGGCTGGCATTTGTGTTCT
>NW_022196896.1:114558680-114571624 GCF_008632895.1 Mastomys coucha
TCATCATCATGATAAGTGATTTTATATCTGAATCTTGCATTTCCAGTGTGATGGTGTGTTCAGGACTTACTATGGTGGTAGAATTAGGTTCTGATGATGGCAAGTGACCTTGGTTTGTGTTGTTTATTTTCTTACGCTTGGTTAACTCTAGTGCTACCTGCCCTTGCTAAATCTGACTGGATCCTGTCCTTCCTGTGACCCTGGTTGTATCAGAACTCTGAGGAGTCAAGCTGTCTCTGTGATCCTGTGATTCTGCGATCCTGGTATCCTGGGTTTGTAAGATCACCTGGGAGTGTGGCTTTCTCTGTGTGATGTGGGACTGGCTGCAGAGCTTGTGCCCAAGGTCTGCTCAGAACACTAACCCAGACAGACCAGAAGGAACTGGAGTCACTGGACTGGCAGAGTTCCTGTGTGCCTAGTCCCGCTGATCCCAGTTACTCCCAGTGTTGGGACAGATGTTGGTTCCTGCTCACCTCTGATCCTGGGTGTGTCATAGTGCCTGGGAGTGGAGCTTCCTCTGGGTGTTGTGGGAGTGGCTACGGAGCATGCGCCCAATGTCTACCTCAATGCTATTCTTAAAGAGGACTCCACCTTGGTTTTAAACTGTCTCCCACTGTCCTGCTGTGAACTGCTGTCTATATGCAGGTAGGTGCAGGCACAAGATAAGGTGAGAGCCTGTGACTGGGCAGTGGAAAAGGAAGGCAGGCTGAGAATTTTAGAGACAAGTACAGAGATACAGAGAGAGAAAGAAGGGAAGGAGAGAAAGCAATAAGATGGAGCCTATAGGAGAGGAAAAGGAGCCAGAACCACACAGTCCTGGGAGCCAGAAGTATTGGGGATTTCTTAGATAGATGATTAAATATTAAGTGGGGTGCATTTGCCCTATCTAACTGTGTAGCTTGTGTTTATTTCAATTGAGTTTGAGTTCTGAGTGAGGGCATTTTGTGGGTTGAAAACTTAATAAGTCTGACTGATAAATTACAAGCCTCTAGAGTTTTGATCTTACTGGAGCAGAATCTGCAGCAAGAGAACTATGAGATGGGCAGTCTCTGCGTGGGGCTAGCAATGGAGGCAGTGGGGTCACTGGGCCCAAGTAGCCGGTGATAGTGCAGGATGATGCCTTTTAAAATACTTCCCGAAATATCCTGTCACTCAGCAAATACTCTAGGCTTGTCAGTGAGCCCCAGGAATCTTCCTGTCTTTGCCCTCCCAGATCTGGAATTATGTGTATACACCACGTTGCCCAGGATGTTTACATTAGGTCTAGGGCTCAAACTTAGAGAGGTCCCCCTGTTCCTGAGGCAGGCTCTGTACTGAATGAGCAATCCCCCAACACCAGCCCTCAGTGCTTGGTGTTTTGTTATTGTTGTTGTTGTTATTGTTGTTTGTTTGTTTGTTTGGGGTTTTTACCATCGTCCCTAACCTTTTTTTTCTCAATACCCTTTCAAATCAAGTTTTCTTTTGTTTCGGATTTCTTTGCTATTTATCTTGCTCTTGGTGAGGGAGGAGCCAAGTGGGTCTATTTAGTATTGCACTCATACCACTGAACACAGACTGTCTCAAGAACAATGGCCGTAGAGTCAAGGATGGAATGGGAGGGAGAGAAACTCTTATGGAGTCAGGACCAGCTAAGCCAAGAGGCTTTGGGCCCTGTATTAACAAATAACTTGCAGTGCTTCAGCATGTCCAAAGCTCAAAGAGGCAGCCTGGACTCCTTCCTCTCCTTCTCTCCAGGTGAATACCAGGACTCCCAGCTCTAGCCTCTAACACATCCCTCCCTTCCATCCTCAGTTAGTCAGCTCAACGTGTCCTCCCGTTTCCTCTACCTGCCCTCATGAGAGCGTTCAAATCTCTAAGCATTAGAAATCAGTAAGTGGAAGGGGGACAGTTCAGAGTCCATCTTTCCCCCAATACCTTTTTTTTCCCTCGGCTTTTCGAGACAGGCTTTCTCTGTGTACCCCTGGCTGTCCTGGAACTCACTTTGTAGACCAGGCTGACCTCAAACTCAGAAATTTGCCTGCCTCTGCCTCCCAAGTGCTGGGATTAAAGGCATGCGCCACCACCCCTCGGCCTCCCAATACCTTAAATGAACCTTTACACCTATGGTTAGTTTTAACTGCTAACTTGATAGAACCTACGAGCACTTGAGAAGACTTGCGAAGAGAGCCTCAAGGAGGGAGGGATTGTCTAGGTCAGATTTGCCTATTGGTGTGTCTGTAAGAGGTTGCCTTGATTCTATTCCTTGATGTGGGAAGACCCAGCCCACTGTGGGTGGCACCATTCCCTGGGCTTAGGTTCTGCATTATATGAGTAAAGAAAGGGAACTGAGGAGGAAGCATCCTCTGTTCAGAAGTGTGTATGTGACTATCTGACTCAAGTTCCTTCTTGATGTCCTCTCAATGATAGATGGTAATTTTGGAATGCAAGCCAAATGAATCCTTTCCTTCTGATTTTAAAAGATTTGTTTTTATTTTATGGGTCTGAGTATTTTGTCTGTATATATTACACACATGCACCATGTGAATGCCTTATGCTCCCAGAAACCAGAGAGGGTTTCAGATTCTCCAGAAATGGAGTTACAGATAGTTGGGAACCACCGTGTGGGTGTTGGGAACTGAACTCAGGTCTTCTGCAAGAGCAACAAATATACTCAGTCAGACTGAGCTGTCTCTCCATCCCCAACTCTTACTTTGTTTTGTTTTGTTTTGTTTTTATTTTTGTTTTTTTTCGAGACAGGGTTTCTCTGTGTCACCTTGGCTGTCCCAGAACTCACTCTGTAGACCAGGCTGGCCTCAAACTCAGAAATCTGCCTCCCAAGTGCTAGGATTAAAGGCATGAGCCACCACTGCCCGGCTTACTTTCTTAAAGTTGCTTTTGCCAGGATACTCTATCATAGTGATATGACAGAAAATGGCACATCTTCCAAACACACATACACACACACACACAAACACACACACACACACACACAGAGGCACCTGTGCTCAAGGGAGGAGGATGAAGAAATCTTCCAAATGTGTTCCTAATGTGACAGCCTGTGTGAGCTGAAAGTAATGAATCCTAAGAGGAGCCAACCCACAGAGCCCACCAGCATCTTGCTTCTCATATACCAGCTCCGGAGCAGGCAGAGATTTATGGGGACTTCAGGGGATCAGGACAGAACACTGAGTAAACTCCGTATGTATCTTCAGGAAGATGAGTGATGGTTCGAGGTCAGCACAGGTGCATGATGGGTCACACTGCCATCTTTCCACGGCATCCACCTGCATGTTAGGAAAGCACCAGCACCAGGAGAGGCTCTCTGCCCTGGACCTGCACAGGAAGCAGTCAGTCCTGCCCAGTCTTCGCCATGCTGATCATGGGCATGCAGTCCTCACTTGGGGCAAGCATGTGTGGCCAGAGGGAATATGTGGGAGTGCCACAAATAACTCTGGCTATTCCAAAGCCATGACAACAAAGGCATGGTTCGCAGACTCTGGTGCCTCCAGGGGCAGGACAGGAAAAGGAGGAGCCAGGAACCACAGGAAGGAGCTGGCTCAGGGAACCTCAAACACACCCACAGCCTGAATGCTCCCCAGGGAATCAGGACTGCCAAAGGACCCAGTTTCTCAAGGCAGGCCAGGAACCAGGAATTTGTGGGAAATGTTCTCTTTTAAGTGTAATAAAAACCCACTAATAGCTACAGGACCAAACAAGATGTTTAAGTGTCAAGATCTGGCCTAGTCTACCAATCCCCTCCACACCCAGAGAACTGTACCTAAGGCCAAAGGACAAGAGCTGCTGAGGATGAAGAGGTCAGCCTGCAGCAAGCAAGGGCAGCTACCCATTGTGGATGCTGACTTCAAGTCTTGAGCTTTTGAAGTTTCATGGCAGACAGAAGACCTCCCTAAGAGAATGAAGCAGAAAAGTGGGGTTGGCCCTGCCATCAGGAATGGGAAGAGCAATGTGAGCTTAACATGTATTAACATGGGCATGTCTAGCCTTCCCTTTCCATCCCCCTACAATGGGAGCTGGGAAGAGAGAGTGTAAGAGGTGGCACACATGCATGACAGCATCTCAGGGAGAAACAGTGATTAGGATGAGGTCACCCGAGATGGCTCAGGGGTTGAGAGCACTGACTACCCTTCCAGTGGTCTTGAGTTCAATTCCCAGAAAACATGTGGTGGCTCACAACCATCTTTAATGGGATCCAACGCCCTCTTCTAGTATGTCGGAAAACAGTGACAGTGTACACATATACATAAAATAGGATGAGGTCACCTTTGCATGGACTTTGAGAAGTTCCAGGAGATCTTGAATTGCTCTTTAATTCATGATTTACTTTTAGGACACTCAGGCAGATGCTGATAATGGCAGAAATATATTCATATCCATTAGCATTAGGGGACCCCACTCTGAAACGTGAGCAGATTCCTAGCTGAGACTGGAGTCCTGGAGTCTCTAGAAGTCGGTAGTTTGGGAAGGGGATTAGACAGCTGGTAAGGAAGAGACTCACTGGGGCTAGAAGCTGCCTGGTGACAGACTTGAGGTAAACCTCATGAAGAGGAAAGAGACATGCTGGAGAGACGGTGTCATGTCCTGATTCTTGTTTCTCTTGCTTGTCTCCCTTTGCCCCCGGATCAGTCCTGAATCAGAACCTATATCCCTATACCACTGTGCCAGGAGGGGTCTAGACCAACTACAAGTCAGTGAGTGTGGTAAAATGTGGTGTGTTTCTCTGATGTCCTGGTTTTTTTTTTCCCCCTGAGGAAGAAATACATCTTATGTTCAAGTGTAAGAAAGCAATGTTGAAATATTGTATGACTGAGTCAACAAGTTGGGAGTAGTCTGTTTGCCAATTAGAAATTCTTTTTGTTCTATCTGAGAATGGAGGCGAAGCTTTTTCTCATCGCCCTCAGGTCTGACCATATGCCTGGGCTTTCTGAAGAAAGTCAGAAGGAGAGAAGCCATGGAAACTCACCCAACAGTTCTCTGTGGGGAGTATCTTATGCCACTGGGGTTGAAGAGAGATGTCTAGGTTGAGGCTGCTTTGAGGGTCAAATGCCCCTTTCACAGATATTAATATTATGATTCATAACAGTGGCGAAATTACAGCTATGAAGTGGCAACAAAAATAATTTTATGGTTGGGGGTCACAGCATCAGGTCATACCTGGTCCCTGGCATTGCCAATAGAGGGGGAAAGCCAGCAAGCATTTCAGTACCAACACACATTCTCCAGAGACCAAAGGCAGAGACCCTACCCCTTCTCCCATGGGAGTGGCCCATCATGGGAAAAGTATGGCCACCTGCAACACAGAAGCAGTGCAGGAGCTGCCCGGTAGACTGGTATGGTCATCCTGCAGAAGCCTTTTTAGAGAAATGATTACCAGACAAGCCTTCGGGGAGGAACTTTCCCCAAGGGAAGAGAGCCAGGAAGGTCAGAGGAGGTCTTAATCATCAGAGGAAGCTGGGCCCAGGCTTCGTGACCCTGATCCAGCCCACACATTCAGCCAGAATTCTGGAGAGAGAAGACTGGGCCAAGACTAGCCAAAAGAGATGTACTCATCACAAAACAGTTTAGACTTGGGGTGCAAGGAGGAGAAACGTCCCTGCACTCAGGAACTTCAACATTCTTGGGGTCAGCATACCAGGCAAGAGTCAAAGCAGTAGGCAATGCCTGGCACAGGAAATAAGAGTCCTCCAGAAATAAGAGTCTCTTGGGATTTCTGGGCTGGGGACAGCCTATGGACATTAGATCCTGGGAATGACCAAAAGATACACACTGTAGGTGTGGGAGTTAGTCAGACCACAACTTAGCTTTTAAGTTGCATAAGCTGCAGGAGGCATCAGCAATGATGGGATCCCAGGATCCCCGTCATGATAATATGGACAGAAGGTCCTCCAGGCCTGGGAGCTTCCTCTCCTTTACTCAATAGTTCAGTGATCAGAACATACCTTCTCTGTAGTAACACTGATACTGCCTGCAGACATGTCTCATAAATGTCACCTCCATGGACTTTGGTATCCACAGCACCTGAGTTTTTGTAGCAGTGGATAGCTCCCTCAAAATAGGAAGACCTCCTGAGGAAACTCAAAGAACAAAACAGATAATGCCAAGTTGCTACAATGGTAGACAAGACCAGATGGGTCTGGACCCAGCCCAATTCTCAGTCTCAAGCCTGGCCTAAGAATTCTACAGAAAAGGCAAGGGGAAAAAAAATTTGAAACACAAATATGCTTGTGATTGTTAGTTTCAATGACCAACTGGACACGGTCTAGAATTACCTGGGACAAAAGTCTCGGTGAGGGATACTCACTGAGACTGGCCTGTGGGCATGTCTGCTAGTGGCAGCAAGGTGGAGAGGTGGTGGTGGTGGAATCTTATTTATTAATATTAATTGATTTGACAGATCCCAGCCCACTGTGGGTGGTGCCATTTCTTAGGCTCTGTACTAAGTGAAGAGAAGGGGCTGGTACGTACCCAGCCCACTGTGGGTGGCGCCATTTCCTAGGCTCTGTGCTAAGTGTAGAGAAGGGGCTGAGTACTGGTAAGTATGCATGCATTTCTTTCTGCCGTTGACTGTGGACATGATATAAGCAGCTGCTTCAATTCCCTGCCTTGATGGACTGTTACCTGGGACTGTAAACTAAAACAAACTCTTTCTCCCTTATGCGGCCTCTGTTGGGTATTATATCATAGCAGGAGAACAAAAGTTGGACAAAGATCATGCTGTGAGAGTGGAAGCAGACAAAAGATGTCCCTGGGACTTTACTCTTCTGCAGCATTTAAGAAAACACTCTAAGGTAAGAAATGAGGTCCCATGGGAAAGGCTCAGGACAAGTTTACCATACAGGTCAATGCAAAAGCTCACATCAGATCATCTGCTAGCTTAGGATGCAGTGATGGAGGGCAAAGCTACCCAATCCCTGGAATGCCTTGTTCCCCCAGCCAATGTGTCAGCCTCTAGCCAGCTTTGACACTTCATGAATATTCATGAACATTGTCTCAGTGCATTCAGAATATCCTTGAGTTTGAGGTTTGCCTCTACATTTCCCCATACCCCCACCCCATCCCCCAGAAGTCAAGTTGAATAAGGGTGCAGCCCTTATACTTTTCAAAAATATTGCATTTAATTCTATTATTATCTTACCCTTCCCTCCCCAAAGTTCTGATTTTTTATCAGGTTATTCCTGTCTATATCTGGTGGCAATGTCACAATGTCCCTGGAGATGTCAGATGGAGTCCTCTATCTCCTGTGCACACCAGCATTGTAGCACTGGCCAGATCTGACTCCCAGGAGGGAGGGATCACACTAGTTTCTGAATGGAGAGTCAGTACAGAAGGTCACACAGCAGAAAGTCAGAGTGACACATGCCTAGCTGGGCCATAGCTCCGCTGCTTTGGCCTGGGGAAAAGTACCCATCTGGGTGACTTAGTGGTTTTCTGGGGATTTACTGGGGGGTCATACTCATGACACCTTCCCATCTGTGCCAGAACCCACAGCTTAAAGCAGCCCAAGCTTACCCTCTTATGGGTCTGAAGTGGAAAGCGTAGCTAAAGCCATGATGTCAGAAGGGCTTGTCACTCCTGAAGGCCCCAAGAGATAATCTGGTTCCTTGCCTTCCTGAAGCTTGGAAGGGTCTTAGTTAGGGTTTCACTGCTGTGAACAGACACCATGACCAAGGCAACTCTTATAAAGACAACATTTAATTGGGGCTGGCTTACAGGTTCAGAGGTCCATTATAGTCAAGGTGTGGAGTGTGGCAGAGCCCAGGCAGGCATGGTGCAGGAGATGCTGAGAGTTCTATTCTACATCTTCATCTGAAGGCCGCTAGCAGAATACTGGCTTCCAGGCAGCTAGAAGGAGGGTCTTAAAGCCCACACCCACAGTGGCACACTTACTCCAACAAGGTCATACCTTCTAATAGTGCCACTCCCTGGGCGGAGCATATACAAACCATCACAAAAGGTCGCAGCTGTCCTTAGCTGTGCCGGTTCCTCACTCTCCAAAGTCTTTGGGGGTCACAGAACCCATCTCATATCAGAGCACTCTGAGTTCTGCCCACAGCTCCCACTTATAAAGACCCTAGTATTACTTTGGGTCTGTCCAGAAAATCCAGAATCATGTCTCTATTTTTAGGCTGATGAGCATACCAATTCTACCAAATCCTTAATTCCTTCTTACCATGCAAAGCACATGATCACAAGTTCTGGAGATTAAGGTTCTTCGTTTTTCGGACCATGTCACCTTCATTTTCTCTCTCTGCACTTGCAGCTGTGGATGTGACCAGCTGGGTGGTTTGGTGAAGAAGGAGTAACACCGTGCTAGTCACGTGCCTGGTGCTTCCTCCAGCAACAAGAAGCACCAAGACACACAGACACCAGCCTGCAGCGTTCTGTAAGACCAGCATGCTTTCTCTTGCTGTGATAAAATATTCTGACCAAAGCCACTTGGGAAGCAAAGAAAGGGCTGTATTTGGCTTACACATCTTCATTGTAGCCCATCTTTGATGGAAGCCAAGGCGGGAACTCAAGACAGGAATCTGGAGGCAGGAAGCCATGGAGGAACTTTGCTTACTGGCTTGTTTCCCCAGTGGTTTACACAGCCTGCTTTTTATACACCTCAGGACCACAGGCATCAACCATTCTGGGATGAGCCCTCCCATATCAATCCTTAACTAAAAAGGTGCCCCCACCAACTGGGTTACAGGCCAATCTGTTGGAGCCATTTTCTTAGTTGAAGTTCCCTCTTCCCAGATGAACTTGACTTGTGTCAAGTTGGCATTAAACTAACCAGCACAGAAAGATTCTAGCTAATGCTGCCACCCAGGCTGTCATTCTTAAGTCATAGCAATCATCAGGGTTCAGCCAACCTCTCTTGTACCCTGTATGGAATAAAAATGGCAGAGATTCAGTGTCCAAACTCCTGTGACTTTCCACTCCAGCCACAGGGAGGGAGGACACATGGCCACGCTCCTACTAGAACTCAAGAATTTATGAAGAGCAGGAGAACCCCCTTGATACTGAAATCAAGTTTCGAAGCACTCAAGAGCAGACTCCCCTTCTAGGGAATATAGAATAAATTAGCTTCACTCTCAGGAGACCCCTGTGTGGTATGTCTCTCTACTCCACATGGATACGAATTGCCCCTTCTTCACTCTCGACAAGTCTCTTCGTGATGGCTATCTCCAGGCTTCTGGGAGATTTTCCCAAAGCTGTCCTTGTCTTTCAGATCCTCAGCAATCATGAACTGACACCTAACTTCCGAGTATCCTTTCTGCTGAAGGTGTGTGTATGCATATACACTGTCCGTAACCAGCTACGGTAGAACGCACAAGGGCAAGAAAAGGCTATAGTTGGCTTACACATCCCCATCACAGCCCATCTTTGATGGGAGCCAAGGTGGGAACTCAAGACAGGAATCTGGAGGCAGAACATGTGCTGAACATGAGCACAGCTCCTGAGTGTTCTGAGTCAGCATAGCTGCACAACCTGGATGATAGTAAATAAGAAGGAAGGTCATGCACCACGAGATCAGGGGCTCAGAGTCAGCTGGTTCTTTCAACAGGTGCTGCAGTGCAAGTCAGGCATGGTGAGCACATCTAAACCCCAGCAAGGGGGAGGTAGAAGCAGGCCGATCTAGAGTCCAAGGCCATCCTCCTCCTCCGATGTGCGGTGAGTTCAAAGCCAACCGGAGCTATATGAGACCCTTACTTAAAAAAACCATGACGTCACCCAAACCCAACAAAATTGCAAGTTTGCATTCATCCTCCTGCCACTCTGAAGTAAGACTAGCGGTCAGTGCTATCATCTGGTCCCGAGTTCTGGAGTTCTGTTCTGGTGACCTGTTGCTGTGTCACAAACTGCCACCAGCATGGACAATGCAGAGACCATTACAGCTCCCAGCATCTGTGAGATGTTCATGCAGCACAGGACGAGGTGAGCCCTCTGCTCTTCATGGGTCCACGGATCCTGCTTTCTGATCCTCAGCTCTCTGGTCTTCAGCTGGTGATGGACTGACCTGGCAGGCACCAAGACACCATCACTGAGATAAGGGTACTCTCAGCCTTCACCATGCTCTGTACAGCTTCTGTGGGGACTGAGCTAACTCACACTAAACCTCTGCTCCCTGGGGATTCACGTTTAGGCACCAGTGAGTGCAAACTCATGATATCGGTCAACTGATCTATATGCAACTTTGAATGTTGTCTCTTTCAGGTTAAAGACACCTAATGAAATACAAATTTCTATGTTTTTTTTAAAGATTTATTTCAGATCCCCATACCTGTGACATAAATGAATTGACTTATCATTCCAACACCCTTTTCTACCATTTAAAAAAATGCATTTTCTACCATTTAAAACATTCTGATATGAATCAGAATTTTCTGCGTTAAAAAGTACAAAATCAAAATATTGACAAATTCTGAAAAAATGGTAAAATTCACTATATTCCAGTATCAAGTATTCGTTCAAAATATTGTTCAAAATAAACAATCACACCTGAAAAAAAAAGATTTATTTATTTAACGTATGTGAGTAATATATCTCATGTATACCTGCACATCAGAAAAGGGCATCCCCTTACAGATGGTTGTGAGCCACCATGTGGTTACTGGGAACTGAACTCAGGACCTCTGGAAGAGCAGCCAGTGCTCTTAACCGTGGAGACATCTCTCTAGCCCAGAATACAAATTTCTAAAAGTGATTAATTTTATGTGGTACTTTCTTTATGATGAAGCAGTGGTTGGGAAAGGTTTAACATTTTTTCCAACCTTTGGCAATCTACCCCAAATTTCTTTCTAACTTTGTGTAGCTTAATGACTGCGTGTTTCTAATCCTTTCCACTGCTAACAAACACTCTCTTCCAGTACTCCTGAGTTAACATCTTTTTTAAAAAATCTATATTTCATCTCTGCTACCCCAAACAAAATTGGAAAGTGGCCCTTGTGGCTACTTTCCCTGATTCTCAAATGTTGATGGGCCTTAGGTCTGCTCTTTCTTCCACCCTATCCTGTCAATCTTTGTCTCCTTCCTCTATCCCAGTTCCTAGCCCACACAAATCTCAAAGTCCCGCCTCAATGTACCTGCCCAGCCATTGGCTGTTGGGTCTTTATTGATCAATCAAAAACCAACTGGGGACAAAGACCTTCAGCATTTGGACATGCAGATTCCTGATTTTGGGGGCCAGATTCATTCAAAGCATTAGAACCAATTCCCAACAACTTTGAACCTCGCAATGCTGTTCTCAACTCATCACACATCATCTCCAGAGTCTAAAAGTTAGTTTCACCATTTTCCATCATTCCTATAGTGTTGTTGTATCCACAGATGGTACCCTTTCAGTGTGGCCTTATCAGATCCCAACAGCCATATATATGTCAGAACGACATGGCAGCCCACGGACATTGCAGCCCTCCTATAATCTCTGCATTTAGAGGATGAGAGAGAGAGAGAGAGAGAGAGAGAGAGAGAGAGAGAGCGAGAGAGAGAGAGAGGGAGGGAGAGAGACTAGCCAAACCAGTGAGTTCCAGCTTTATCAAACTTCCATTTCCCTTCTCCGTCTACACTACTGACTCATTAGCATTGAACTCATAGCCAACAACACCTATCTCTCACCCGAAACTGACTACACGCCTCTATTTTCTCCTGAGGGCACATCACAGGCTTCTCCCACCAGACAGGTCCTCACTACTGCATGTGTGGTCAATTTAAATACAGAGCTCAGCAACAAAACACTCAAAAATTCAGAAAATGTGGCACAAAAGAACGGCTAATTGGCAGTATTGAGAGCTGCAGCAAGATGCAGAGTCACCTTGTCTGACCCCAGAGCAAAGCAGGTCGGGAAAATCAAACGCTGGCTGTTCTGCACACCCTCTGAGAACAACTAACAAATGAACAACTGCAGCTATTGACTTTGGAGTCTGGAGAGTGTTTTAATGAATAGATGAGTTCACAAAGGCAAGGAATACTGAATGAAGGTTAGAGCTATCAGATGCTACCTCAAGAGTAGGCTGTGGATCATGTCAACTGGTATGGCCCATAGGGTATCCAGATATAGCCTCTCCGAGGTGGTGGTCTCAGGGAACTGGACTGCTTAGTTCTGATTTTCCTTTTTCAAATTAGATGTGTTCCTGTGCCCAATATCTATAATTACATTAAATGCCACGATGTATCCTTAGCCAAGCTAAGGACTGGGAGAACTCTCAAGTATGTTTGGTGAGAAAAGTTTAGTAACAAAGGACATGGTGGACTGGAGAGATGACAGCTGAGAGGCCAGAGCCTTTGCTGCCCAAGTATGAGGACCAGAGTTCAGATCCCAACAGCCATGTATATGTCAGAACGACATGGCAGCCCACGGACATAGCAGCCCTCCTATAATCTCAGCATTGAGAGAGAGAGAGAGAGAGAGAGAGAGGGAGAGAGAGGGAGAGAGGGAGAGGGAAAGGGAGGGGGAGAGGGAGAGGGAGAGGGAGGGGGAGAGGGAGAAGGAGGAGAGGGAGAGGGGGAGAGGGAGACTAGCCAAACCAGTGAGTTCTTGCCTTATCAAGGGACTCTGCCTCAAAATATAAAGTGAAAAAAAGGCATCCAGCATCAACCTTGTGCCTCCATGTACCACACATATGAGAGCACGCACATGCACACACACACACACACACACACACACACAGGCCAGAAAGAAAGGACCATAAAATACAACTTTTTTCCAAACCACTTAAATTATCTTACATTGAGCATAAGGAACAAGACATACAACGGTATAAATTAATTACATCACAAGCAGATCCTAAAAAGTTCACTGAGGGCAGCATGTCATAAAAAAATTACTCTTCTGTTTTGGTCTCATAAGAAATTTATCAGGATCTTAGTTGCCACGCACACTTGCGTGATGGAGGTATTTGAGGCGAAAACTTCAAGGAAAGTTAGTCTCCTGCCTCCGCATTGACGCCTGGCACCCCAAA
>NW_022196896.1:114572118-114591167 GCF_008632895.1 Mastomys coucha
GCACCAGTTCAGAGGAGATAGCTGCTGCTTTAGACCCAGTATGTTTCAGATAGCCTCAGAGGTACCTCTACTGTTGAGCTGCCAGATTTTTCATTTCTCTTTTACAATCATTGTAAAAGCCTCATGCCATTTTTAAAGAAATACACTCAGATTTTACACCACCCGTGTGTAGTCTGTTTGTCAAAGCCGAATCCCGTGCCCACCTGGCCAGAACTCCTTGTCCCGTGGAACAAGGGACCCGTGAGAAATCCCGGTCCGTGGCACTTAGTCAGTGTTCTATTGCCATGGCGACTTTTGCAAAGGAAAAGTATTTAAATGGGGCTGGCTCACAGTTTCAGAGGTTTAGTCCATTATCAATCATTATGGCTAGAAGCATGGCAGCGTGCCGTCAGACCTGGTGCTGGAGAAGGATCTGAAAGTTCTAGATCCAGTTCCTCAGACAGCAGCAGGGAGTCCCTGTAGGTAGGGAGACGCTGGGACTGGCTTAGGCTTTTAAAACCCCAAAGCCCGACCCTAGTGACACACATCCTCCGACAAGGCCACACCTCCTAATCCCTCTCAAATGTGCCACTCCCTGATGGCCAAGCTTTCAAATATATGAGTCTATGGACGTAGTTCTTATTCAAACCACCACAGTCAGCAAGGATCCATTTAGGAAATAAGCCCACCACCACATCCTTCCCCTAGCTTATCCAAACCTATGTTCTACCCAATTAGAAAGTTATTGCCACATACTCCATTTATAAAAAGGACCAAATCATTTACCACCTCGCTCAGATACTCTCAATTATGTTGAAACATTGGACCTAGCCCAGAATGGTCTAGGAAAACTGGGACTCCCTACCTATGGAGGTACCATAAGAAAATGTAAACCCAGCAGCATCTTCAGGGCTGGTTTGATTGTAATGCATTGTACCTTGCCAATTATGATACAAATTGCTTCCAGAGAACACATGCTGAACTCTTCCCTGTAAAGGCACATTGAGCAGACCTTAATTGGCTCACAAACTCCTGCACATTATCTGAGAGATCTGTCTACCTGGGCAGCTTACTTTTGTAAGAAACTAATGATGTGTCCACGGTGATTAACGGCCACTGTGCTCAGGGGGATGAGGCATTCAGAAGTGACTCTTGCAGCAGTTTATTTGAATGTATTACCCTTGACTCTTTCCATAACTTAATGGCATCTGGCCTTATTTCCTGTTGCCATTCTGTCTTCTAAAGGGCTAGGTTTGAACTTTAACCCCTCACCTCTGGAAATGTAACTCTAAGCAGGTAAATCAAGGCAGAAACAGGTGGTCCTTTCTCCATTTCTGTGCTCAGCTCTCTCAAAACCAAGTCAATCAACCTCTAAGACTGTCGATCAACAGCAAGACAGAGTCCTTCTGGCATTCTAGATACTCAAAGGCACAGTTTTATTTCAGACTTGGTCTGTCCATCCCTCCCCTGCATGTAGCCATGGCCTACATTATTTTGTCCTGTTTGCCAAAGATGCTACTGTTATCACAATATTGCTTGATGTCTTTCGTGGAGCCGTGCTGGAATCTGAGTCCTCTGGCATCGCCTGCAGTACATCCTGTGTTTATATGTGTGCAATGTATGCATGTGCAAGACTTCCTGAGGACAAGTAATTCAGTCATTCCCCAGACTCTCAGAGGGATCACCCAAGACTGGAGAAAGGTCAAAACGTGGGGGGCTGGAGAGAGGGGTCAGTCATCAAGAGTATATGTTGCTCTATGGGTACTGTCAAACGTGTCTACTGAATGACAGTACCCAAGTCAGGAAGCTCTCAAACGTCTGCAACTCCAGCTCCAAGGGCTCTGATGCCTTCTATTGTCCCCCATGGACTGGCACACACACAAATCTTTAAAAAAAAAATAGAGAAAGGTCAAAACAGTTATGCGTGCTTCGAAAGGAATATCATCCCAGGGGCAGATGGATGCTTCTACATTATATTTTATATGCACATAAAAGCTGTGGCCTGTCCCCAAAATGTCAGAGCCAATCTTCACCTTCATGCTCCCCTGACATGTCCCACGTACACAAGCCTCTTAACGTACACAAGCCTCCCCCTCACTCTTTTCTGTAGTTGACTCTGTCCCTACTGGCACAGATTCCCCTGGGACTTAAAGGATTGCGAGCCTCTTCCTTTGGCCCTTTCACCAGCTTATTACATCTCCCATTCCAGAAAACCCTCCCTGCCCTTCCCCTGCTCAGAAAGTGAGATAAATTAGCACGACCTCCTCTGTGTTTCGGGGAACTCACGACTCTGCCTTCAACCGTCTGCTAGGGTAAAGAATATTTTGTGGCGAGAGGTGGGGAAATGGTCTTTCTACGAAAATAAAACCAAAACTACGTTTCCAAGATGTTCCTCTGAAGATCTGATGACACTTCATTCTGTCTTTAACATTTCCACAGCCTTGCACAGGACACATGTTCATGAAAGGACCTGATAACCAAGGCAGTTTGGAGACTATGCTCCTCCTGGGTTCAATACAGTAGAGGTTCTGAAAAAAAAAACGTCCTTCAATCTGGGATCTTCATTCATGACGACAAATTCTTTTTAAAAGGTTCAGAGTAAATGAAGTATATGCTTATGTGAGGTGGGGTCCCGGTGTCCTCATAATTCTGTACACAGAGGTGACTCTCTTAACTCCTTGGCCTGATTTTTTTTTCTGTAAATTTTCATGTAAATCACAAGCTTTTATGATATAAACAGCTTCCAAGCCAAACAGACTATGCTGAAAATCAATGAGACCTCCAGGACCGGGGTGTTGATTCAGTTAGAAAAGTACATACATAAGGTGCCCATACAACATAAAATCCAAGGCCAAGCTTGACTGCCATTCTCACGCGGGCTAAGTAGAGACAGGCAATTCATATAACTAGCCAGCCACTCAGGACAAGTGATGTAGACAACTGATCTCTGTAAGCATACTTTTTGGTCATTTTATTGGGTTCTTATATTTACACATTTCCCCATCCCAATCTCCTCTAACCCCACCCCACCCCCAATACTAAGTGAGAAAGAAGGTTAGAGGGGAAGGGGGTGTAGATCCCTTCAGTCTACTTCCTTCTGGTGAGGGGTGTCAGGTTCCCCGGGGAAGTCCAATCTTTGTCATCAGGAGAGCTGCAACCAACAAAGACCAGAAGCGATTGGCAACAGAATCAACAGAAGCAGAGCGGGAACCAGCAGTTACAGCAGCCTCCACCGCCTCTGGGCCTCTGGCATTTTTCTACCCTCTCTAGAGTCTCCTGCATTCCAAACATAAACTATCTTCAGCTAGCAGAATCATGTCCCTTCTGGGGTAGGAAAAAAAGTCATAGTTAGCTACTGTGGAAAATCTGAAGTCCCCATAGCCCACACCTGGGATTAAAACAAAAGAATATATACATAACATAACTGGGTTTGGGGTTTTGTTTGTTTGTTTGTTTGTTTTTTTAGAAACCAAAATTCTCACTGCAGATCTCTAAGTTCAATGAAAGACTCTGTCTCAAAAGATAAAGTGAAGAGTAGGGGTGGAGGGACCACAATATCAACCTCTGGCCTCCACATACACTCAAACACACACACACACACACACACACACTCTTGCACCCATATGCACACATGTATGCTATACACACCCCCCGGAGAATAGGAGTCTTGGGTACTGTCCTTCAGTGTTGACTTTGTTCTCTATGGAATCTCCTGTTTTTAAAGAAGGTACCCAGAACAAGGCTGTGATTTTAAGGATCTCCTCCCCCAGCCTTTGACCCTGCAGACTGCATTCTGTTTTTGTTTTTTTTTTCTACCCAAAAGAAATGTCTATGCATAATTCTCCTCGTCCTTCACCCCTCAGTGTGAGTTGCCTGAGGAGCAGGGATTACAGGCGCATTGAACACTGCCCTTTTAAGGTTGTTTCAAATCTACAAGGATTTGGCCCATTTTCTGCAGGGTAGCTCTGCCTTTGCAGCTCTACTTAGCTTTCTTTTGTTAAAGAATGTAATGAGAGCAAGCCTCCAGAGCTCGGAGATAGATAAACCAAGAGCTGGTGAAACCCCTTTGATGCTTTTGCTCCAAGCCAGCAGCCCCTCCCTGGAGGAGGAGTTCCACGGGGTACCGGGACACGACCACACTCTGGGAACAGGATCCCTGTGTGGCTTTTAGGTCACTCTGTTTCAGGATTTACAGCAAGACTTCTGGCCCCTCTGTGGAGACTCAACGTCTTACTTTCTTCACTGCCTATATTTTGACTACACTGCTGACCGCAAGGCAGAAATCTACCCCATCTCCAGACTTGTTTCTCTTCTGTCCCACTGCATATTTCATCTGTGTGGTGTCTAGAAGCTATCCTGTCCTCCTGTGACCATCCCATGACCTCCTATTAAAAATAACCAATTTGTGCCTCTTTTTGAACCTCAAAGTGTTTCATAATCAAATGCCAGATAAACCCCACAATGTCCCATTCAAAGTGGCACAAAGGGCAAGAGCCAAGCTTTCTTTGGTGGTTACAATAAAAGTCTCAACCATGTGATTTTCTACTTTGGGTTACCCGAGTCAAAGACACTTCTCAGAAAATGCAGAAGTGCTTGCCAGACCCCCTCGTATAAGTACTTCTGCCTTGTAAACAGCAAGGTTTTGGAAATACAGAACAGCCTTACATCCAAGTCCACCAAGCTGTGCTTAACGATTGAAGCCTAGCTCTTGGGTAGCTGCTTCAGGGACAAGGCAGGGAAAGAGAAGGGAGGGACACACACTCCATCTCGCAAAACTCGGAGTGATGCCAAAAATTGATGTCACATTTTCTACTTCTTTTTCTGTTTCATTTTGTAACACTGGAGGCCGAGCCTCAGGCCCCCAGGACATTAAACAGCACTAACCTACACCTCAGCTCTCTTTTGACTTTTTATTGTTCTTAGTCAAGATCTCAGAAAGCTGCCCCAGTTGGCTTCAAACTCCTGGTACATACAGCTCAGGCAGGCCTTGAACTTGTGATCCTCCTACATCAGCCTCTAAAGTGGCTGAGATTTCAGGTCTAGCTCTTAATAGAATCATAGCCCAAGACCTAGCTCTTAATTCCTTATGATAGATGAAGAAAGCAAGACTCAGAGAGGTTCCATACCCTGCCTGAGGCCATACCAAGCAGTAGGATCAAGATGCAATATTACATGTACACAATGCTAACCGTTTCCTCAGGTAAAAGGCCTTTTCAGTGGTTTCAGTGGAACTAGTTACCAGGAGCAGAATCCCAGCCTCTGACTATTTGAACTAGCAGGTGACCTAGAAAACTGAGTACCACACCAGAGAGAAAAGAAGGCCCCCATGAAAGGAATACCAGAAGTCTATCCTGAGTAATGGCCCCTGCTCAGTCCTCAGAGCATCTGATTGGATCTCCATTCCTCTGACAACTCTGATGCCTAGGCTCATCCCAGAGGCATTAGGACTTCCAAAGCCATCGAGGGTGGGAAAGGAAGCAAATACAGGTCCAGACCTCAGCCGAGCAGGGGCAGCCTCATAGTAGGTTTCTGCAGTATCCTGGGAGCAGCGGAATCACATTGGATTCGTGGATAGAATGTGGCAGAGAGTGTCTTCGGGACGGAACAGGGTGGGAGGTGTTATGTGACTTTCTGTTCTTGCGTGGAGACCCCAGGTAGAACACGGTTGACAGAGCAGAGAAGCGATTCCACCCAAGCCTTGGGTGAGTAAACCAGTCACCTTCCTGGGCTTACTTACAAGAGTATGCTCCTTACAGATGCACAGAAGACTCAAAGCCAGCCCCAGCACGGGACTCAAGGCGGCAGCTGCAACCTCGGAACCCCCATGTTACAGCTCTGGCTTCCCCAAAGAGTCTCCTCTCCCAGGCAATTTCTACTAGTGTATTGCCTTAGGGAGGAGCCTGCTGAGTCCTGTAACCTTCTCTCTCCATCTAGGAGGGGGTGCCTAGAGAGGGCTTTCCTTCTAAGGGGGGTGTGCAATGGGGAGATGACATCTACTACACAAACGGGATCAAGTCAGAATAGAGGTGAGGCCAGGGGACCCAACGTGGTATTCAGAAAAGCAGAACATAAGCCAGAGATTAGCAAACTCCGTAGAGAGAGTGGGTGACCAGGCACTGGACTAAAATTAACGGGCAGAGAAGAGCACCTGGAGGAAACCCCCATTCCAAGACTCCTTTAATAGCCAAAACTACCTGAGAAACACAGAAGGTCTCCCTAGCACTGTGCCTGGTCAGCCAGACAGGGTCAGACAAGCATCCCAGAAAATGTGTGCAAAACACTGAACTACCCAGCCCCGACTGGATGAGAAAAAAAAACAAAACGTAAGTTGAAATCTTCCATAGCCAGAAAACACACCAAGGATCTAGCAATAACGACAGAGGCAGTTTGTGTAGAAAATATGCTTGTCTCCTGGCTGTGAGTTCAGGACATGATCTCGGGAGGGCTGTGCCAGAGAATAAAGTGGAAACCAGAAGAGGGGGAGACCTGATATGGACCTTCAGCCTCTCGACAAGCACCGCTGAAAGCACACCTCGAGCACATGTATGTACCGTATACATACACACATAAAGTCAAATCGAAAGGTCTAATTTGAAGTGAAGGCAAAAGCTTAATTCTCAGGCACAGGCAGCCTCTCTGGAGGGTAGGGAGGAAGGGAGGTTAAAAAGAGAGCAGAGGAAGGGGGAGACAGCAGCTAAACAGGTTATTGTATGCTCTGATGGCCTTCTCAGCCATCACACAGCTGCTCGGAACCCGCACAGGCAGCCTTTAAACTTGGACCACTTTGGAGAGAATCGCAAGGGAGCCAACTACCGTCCCCTCCCAGCTCTCCAATTAAGCGTGGCGTCTGCTGAGTCATGAGGTCTGAGCGCTCCTCCAAGCAAAAGTGCAAACACAAAGTACCTGTGTGCCTGGGAGCTTTGGAAACTAGGAGAGGCACAGGGCGGTTTCTGCGACCAAGCCTGGACAGGATATGAAAACCCAGCACAGAAGCATGTCTAACGCACAGGCAAGGAAGCTTCTGGAAGCCTGATAGGAAAGACATTCTCCGAGCTGCACTAAAGGAAAATCAGCCCCTACCCTCACCGCTGCCCCTGTCTGTCTCTGTCTGTCTCTCGCTTTCTAACACTATGACATTTTCTCTGATTCGACACATTTTTTTTTCCTTCTTTACGGCTCTAGCTTGCTTTCTATGGCTATGATAAATACCACGACTAAAAGCAACTCTGAGGTGAGAGGATCTGCCTTACCTCTCTCTGCGGTTCCCAACTTTGCTTCTGACTTCCAAGCGGTTACTGTCGCCCCACCCCCAACCTGAAACTCAGTGTTCCGATGTTCCTTCTGTGTTCCTGAATAAGGAAGCCTAGTGGTGCCAAGTCTAGGTGTGGACTTTTTAACTGAGGCCACTTTGTTCCAGTGACCCTGGAAGGCGAACTCCATCTTTAATTTTAAAAAATCTGTCTTTCTGCATCTCCCATTTGGTTTAGACCTCCTGAAGTGCATCTCCCCCTCCCTGACCCGTTCCTTCCTCTCATCTTCACCTCTTTTTCAGACTATTGACTTCTATTTCAGTAGCGGGACCTTTCTCAGGCTCCTGGTCTACTCAGCCACCAGCGCTCCATTTCTTCGTCACCAGATACGGTACTTAATCACTGCGTCGGGTGGGTTTGCTGACCCACACTCACGGCCCCCAGCTCCAGCTCCTTGGCAGAGCTTTCCCACTCAGGAACACTGTGTGGGCTCCCTCCCCTCCTCTCCTTAGAAAACTCTCTCTCTCCCCTCTCCCTCTCCCTCTCCCTCTCCCTCTCCCTCTCCCTCTCCCTCTCCCTCTCCCCCTCCCCCCCCTCTCTCTCTCTGTGTGTGTGTGTGTATTTTCTGACGTTGCTTGCTCCATGGCTGGTGAGTTTCTCAGGGTTGCTTTATATCCAAGGGTTTTAGCTTCCCTAATTCTTAGAGGCAGCACGCCCTGGTGATTCACCACCAAGAAACTAGATGGCTTCTGACACATGGGATCCAAGTCCCTCTAAGCGCCTTCCGGACTCGATGAAATTTAAAGGCAGGTAAAATAAATAAATAAATCTTCCCTGGCCACCTCAGAGATACGCATCCTGTAAAGAGCAGCGAGGGAGATGGAGCCCCAGCTATAGCGACAAGGCATCGTTTAATAGAGACTCTTGTTCTGAATTTCTTCTCATGCCTACAGTCAACGCTAGAACACAATAACATAAATATCTTGATTCATCCAAAAATAATCTTTACATTAAAAGCCATCTTTAGTTGGCAGATAAAATTTTATGAATTATCATGTACTGCATGGCATTCCAAAGTATATACACATTGTGGAATGAATAATTTGGCTAATTAATGTGTGTGTTGTTTTGCACATAGTTAGCATTTGGAGTGAGAATATATGAACTTTTAGTATTTTCTGAGAACATAATATGTACATTACCTATTAGTGCTGTATAGTGCAGTAAGTCTCTTGAAGTTATTCCTCATTTCAATCATAAGTTTGTATCTTTCTACTGACATTTTCTAAAGTTCCTCTTTCAACAGCTCAGTCCCAGTGACCACCATTCTACTCTCCGTCTCTCTGTCTCTATCTCTCTGCCTCTATCTATCTATTTATCTATGTATCTGTATATATATACATACACACACACACACACACATATACATATATATATATGAACTCATATTTTTTACACAGATTCCACATATCAGTGAGGTCATGATATATTTTCCTTTCTTTGTCTGGCTTCTTCATATACCATAATGTCAGGCTCATTTACATTGTCACGAATGTTAGGGTTGCCTTTCTTAGGGCTGAATAGTATTTCATTGTGTATATGTGTCCTGGTTTCCTTATGTATATTGCATTGATGAACACCCACTGTGAATAGTGCTGCAGTGATCAGCCTCTCTCTCTCTTTCTCTCTCTCTCTCCCTCTCTCTCTCTCTCTCTGTGTGTGTATGTGTGTGTATGTTATTAATAGATGATATGATGGTTCTATATTTAGTTTTCTGAGAAAACTCCAATGCAAAATTATTTTAACTTACAAAAAGCAACTAATGAATATAATACGGTGTGTGTTTCTTTACCCTAAGAGAAAGAACTATACACACTATTTTGTAAGCTGCTTTTTCTGTTTTCATCTGATGTCATATGCGCTACTCAACTATAACTGTCCAAACTTGACATAGCCTAGAGTCACCAGAGGTGGGATTCTCAACTGTTCCAATCAGGGATATTGTATTAGCCTTCAAGCATATCTGTGGGGGATTGTCTTGATTACTAATTGATGCAGGAGGACCTGGATCACTGTGGGCAGCACCATTCCCTAGGCAGATGGTCCTAGGCTGCATATAAGAAAGCTCGCTAAGTGCAAGCCTGCCAATGAGCCAGCAAGCAGCAGCCCTCCATGGTTTCTGCGTCAAGGTCCAGCTTGAGTTCCCACCCTGACTTCCTTTAATGATGGACTGAGGTCTGGAAGTGTGAGCCAAGTAAAGCCTTCCTGCTCTAAGCTGCTACCGAGAGAAACTAAAGCAGCATATGCAGAAAGCCTTAGACCCCTTCCCATGCCATAGTGTGCCACCCTTTGTCACAGGTACATGGCTCTGTCAGAACCCACCAACTCCAGCATCCAGTCTCATACTGACCCCCAAAGACTGTCTCAAGGCCAGTTTCTGGGTTGGTTGGTAGGGTTAACATCACTTTTGCTTGCATGGTGCTTTCAAGGATTCATCATTATTTCAATAATGTCTTAAATATCCTTGAAACACAAATTAAGAATTTTATAAAAATGCTTCTGAGATGCTTACTTACCCAAAGAAACTTTTTAAAGAAAAAGATGTATTTGTTTATTTTATGTATATGAATACACTGTAGCTGTCTTCAGACACACCAGAACATGACATGAGATTCCCTTACAGATGGTTGTGAGCCATCATGTGGTTGCTGAGAATTGAACACAGGACCTCTGGAAGAGCAGTCAGTGCTCTTAATGGCTGAGCCATCTCTTCAGCCCAACTTTTATTATTTATTTAATACTGTCAAGAGAATTCACCTTGAAATGTAAGGGATTGTATGGCAGGACCTTCCATTTTCTATATGTTCCTACTATCTGTTTTTGCAACTAAGTATAATGTTAGTATAATTTAAATTAATATCCATGAGGAAATATTGCTATAATGAGGTCCTCGTGATAACTAACAAGCCTGTCTCTGAAATATGGAGAAATTACATTATAGGGTGAACTGTGAAATTAGATTACAGGGTGAACGAACAGCATGTGCTTGGAATACACTAGCTCACCAAGGTAAAGAAGCTTAGAGACTTAAACTCCTGTATGTGGCTCCTCAGTAGACCAAGGAGAGAAGCAGACATGTTGAATTGAGTCTTGGTGCATTGTGGGAAGAATCACGTACCAACCAGAGAGAAGAAATCCACTGGGACAGGCTCAGTTGGAAATGAAATGCTGGAGTAGTCCTGTGTGGGGCCTTCGGCTTCTTGTTTAGCTGCAATTCAGGATCAAAAGCCGGGTTGTGAGTGCCAATTAGTCTCAGAGGCTCACAGAGGCACAGCTGGTGTAACCTGGACAGGGGTCCAGGAAGGAAAGAATTCTGCTCAGGTTTGCTGAAGTTTGACTCCTGCCTGTCCCTCCCTGTTCCTCCCTGTCCCTGGCTCTGTCTTCTGCTGATTTGCTCAGGGTCACAAGGCAGCTCCCACACTTCCCTGAGCCCTGGCTTCCTTGCTCATATCTAGAGACAAATTAAGTCCTGAGCTTTGCATCGATTGAGTGACCCTTGAGCCCATCCCTGTGGCTGACATATACTGCTAATGGGCTTTATTTAGAACAGATCATTCTGGCAAAAGGGTCTGTGGTCACCAAATATCAATTAAGGAGCACCCTTGAACTGAAGAGGGACCAATCCAAATCAATCTCTTTTCTTAATAATTTATTTAACTTTTTTTTTTTTAATATGCATTGGTGTGGATAGATCCTCTGGAACTGGATTTATACATAGACGGTTTTGAGCTGCCATGTTGGTGCTGAGAATTGAACTCAGGTCCTCCGAAAGAGCAGGCAGTGCTCATAAGCGATGAGCCATCTCTCTAGCCCCCAATCCCAGTCAGTTTCTACATATCATCAGCTGCAATAGGGGGATAAGCCACACTTCCTCCAGGCTGCTATTCCCATAGACAGAAGTAAAAAGCCAGCGAGTACCGAGCTTATTGGACAGGAAGCAGGAGGCTCTCACTAATCCATTCAGCCCTGACAATAATCCCTTTAGGGATTGATACCTCACGGAGAAGGAGGCGCCAGCTCCAGGAATTTGAGTCATTTACCTCAGATCATGCAGACCATCTGCATCAATGCTTCTAACACAGATTTCGTACACAGTCCGGCACAGGTTGTCCCTGGCTCAAGGTCAGTCAAGTTTATCGTGGAAAGCACATCTAGAGCCTGTGCCCCAGAGGTCATTGTTTGTGGTTGAAGTCACCAGTGATCTATAGGACATCTACATGCATGCATGGTTTAGACTGAAATCAGCAGGAAAATCAGACTCATGTTCCCTTCCCAGTTAGGTATTTTATAACCGTTGGGTTTTTTGGTTTGCGATATCAGATGCAGAAACCGGCTCACTCAGGGCTGATGCAATGCTTGGTACCCAGGTGCACCGAACTTTTTTTTTTTTCATGACATCAGATCTCTGTGCTTGTCCCATGTGAGCAATCAAGATGCAGAAGCTTGGACGTAACTCAAAAAGCAGAGGACACATAATGAAAATGGAAAACATGATCTTGGGGGAGTGGGCTACAGGGGCTTCTGCATCTCCTCCTGGCCCTGTGGCAGTGCCAAGGCTGGATCTGTGTAGCCTCCTGAGTATGACATGGGGATAAGGGTTTTCTCTTTGCTCAGAAAGAGCAAGGGTTATGATGACCAATGCCAGGGCGAGACATAAGGAAAATTTTCTCTCTTCCCAGCAGACTTCCAGAAAGGGAAAATCCCACACTCCTTCCAAACTCTTGAGATTTCTGTTTATTTATTACTGGTATTTTGGATTGGCCCTGATGGTCCCTGATAGCAATTCTAATTAAGGAAAAGTGGTCTAAGTGTGTAGGGACTGGTGGGTGGAAGCAGGTGTCTATCCAGTTCAGATACCATGCGCGCGCAGACACACACACACACACACACACACACACACACACACACACAAAGGTAGATGGTCTCCATGGCCCAGCTGGAGAAGACTCAGAGCAGCGATGCCCAGAATGTCTGGTCGGCCAGACAGGAAAGTTGGACACAGCCTTCATTCTTTGTGTTCAAGCCAGAAAGGACTTTCTGCCCATGACAAAAAGAGGGTGTCAGCTGTTCCGCAGATCTAAATATCTCAGCCACAAATGAACAAAGAGGACCAGAAAGACTTCAAGTCCTAACATTTTATAAAGATGCATTGTTCCAAAAAGCTGCAGAGGACCTTCGTGGCTGAACTACTCCACTGATCTGAACTTCACTGGCAGTGTTAAAATACTCTTGGGATAACTGCTTTCCTACGACAAAGCCCAAGATGTGAAGAGAACGAGTTAAAATTATTTTTCAAAATGGCACTGCAGTTTGGCATGAGGGAGGGTATTGTACTTAGTGGGGAGGGAGCTTGCAGGTTTGGTCCTGTATTTAATCCCAAGAATAAGAGACTTACAACGGGCTGGGGGTATTACATTGAATGTAATAAAATACAATACAAAGATATGTCTTTTCTTCTGTTCTCTTCTCTTACAGTGTTTTATTTACTATTTAATGTCCTTTTAAGACTTAACATTTGAGTTACCAAGCCTCTAGTGTTCATTCCAAACACTAATAGATGTGCATTGGGCTCATTCGCAGAGCCTCCAAAATGGCACCCTTCGTGTATTATAGCGCACATGCTCCTGGGTTTGGTTCTACCTGGAGCAGTGTTGGGGGCCCTGGCCAAACCCACTCACCATGCACATCTCCTCACAGGAAGCTCTTAGCTCACTGTTCAGCAGAGGAGGACCGAAAGAGAAGATGGCCGTCCATGGGACCCTCTTTCCAAACCCTCACTTTCACAGCCCATGGCCTCTGATCCAGGCTAGCACTGTGACTTAAAAGGGTCCCAGTGTTGATTCCCCTCTTTCCTGTGTAATTAACACACAAGGTAAGGACTTCAAATGGCATTCATGTGTACACATCATTGCCAGTGGCTAGTCTTCATCTCTCATCATCCTTTCTGTCCCCACTTGCTTCTGTCTCTGCCTGAAGAGACCCCCCTTTCTGCTTACGTGTGTGTGTGTGTGTGTGTGTGTGTGTGTGTGTGTGTGTGTGTATTTAAACCTAAACTCTACCTATAAAGAGAGAGCGTGCTGTGTTCTTCTTTCTTCCTGTATCACCCCCCCCTTGGTACCCCCACAACTCTCCCTTTAGGCTCCATATGCTTCTATTTTTATGTCATACATATTTTGATCTTGTTTTTTGCATAGACTCGGGAATACTCCACATGTATCCTACTGGGTCTGGCTTCTTCCAGCTAACACGACAATCTCCAGTTCCATCCACGTGCGTGCAAATTACATCATTTCATTCTTTACCAATGAATAGAGCATTTGTATATATCCCTCTTTTTGCTGTTGTCGGTCGATGGGTGTCTAGGCTGACTCCATATCTTGTCTGTAGTGAACAGCGTTGCAATAAAGATGAGTGTACAGGTGTCTACAGGGCATGTTGACTTGGATTCCTTCAGGTGTTATTATTCCCAGAGGTGGTACATCCAGATGTGTGGCGGCCCTGGGAGGACATTTTCCCCAGGAGATCCAGAAGTCCTTGTGTTTGAAGCATCTTCTGGATGTCATGGCCTCTGGGGAACACCACTGCCTCCCGCTGAGCTTCTATCTGCCACTCAGCCACAGATGTGACACACTCACCCAGAGTGAGTCACCATAAATAAGGACAGGCCAATATAATAATAGGGTTGTCTTTTTTTTTTTTAATGTTTATGTCATTTGTGACACGGAAAAATGAATGTCAACTTTTAAAACATGAACTTTCCTTTTATTAAAACTTCCTAACATTAAGCATATTTCATTTTGGCAATTAAGAGCTCGTGTTTTGTCTCTAGACAAATTGTGTTAGAGACTGAGGCAGACATCATAACTGATGATGGCCTTGCTTTATCACTGTAAATTATATTTATTTGTTTAATATTTAATAGTAACAGATTTGCTGAACTCAAAGCTTCACATAGTCCTAAAATGAAAAATAGGCAAATTTCTCCCTTCCTCCCCTTCTCCTCTCCTTCCCTCCTCCCGTTTTCCCCTCCTCCCTTCCTCCCCTACTGCCTTCTTGCTTCTGATTCATTTCCCCAAAAGGATGGGAGATATCAATGCCTTAACTACTCCTGAGACTGCTTCAGACACATCTACAGCTTGTTAAATTGTGTCCCACCACAAATATATCCCCCTGGCAGCCCGGTGACTGTGGCCTCACTTGGAAAGAGTCTTACATGTAACTAAAGACCTTTGCCTAAGGTCACTAGGACAGGCCCTAAGGACAGGCTCCCTTTAAGAGGAGAGATAGAAAAAGATGGGAGAACCAGAGAAGAGAGCTGTGTGGAGTCAGGCCAAAATCAGAGTGACATGACACTGCCAGGAACCAGGAAGACTCAAGGGAAGTTCAGAAGCTGCACGTGGGGCATTCGTGTGGAGCCAGGAACCACAAAGACTTTGGGGTGCCTGGAAGCTGTGCATGCAAATGGAGGATTTTTCTTAGAACCTACAGGGCACAGGGACCTGCTAGCACCTTGATTTAGGGGCCTGGTCTACAGAACCATGAAAAAGCAAAGTTCAAGTTACCATTTGAGTTTGTGGTGGTTGTCTCAGTCACTGTTAGAAATTGCCTGACTCCTATGTACTCTGCATTCACTCTGTGTGGTGTCCTTCTTACGAGGACCTGCCTCTTGGTGGAGTTGCATCTTACAGTTACAGTGTAGACAATCATTGTGTATAAGGTAGGATGTCACAGGAGCAATACTCTGTGACTGTCATCACCCCTTCCACTGTCAGAGGGCTCTGCTGACAGTGATGAGCTTCACTCCTGTCCCAAGTTCTAATGGCTACCTCAGAGGACTGTCTGTGCCTGCCATCTGTATGGGACTTTTTTATTTAAAAATTTCATTTATGAGCACTATATTTACATCATTTCCCTCTCCTCTCTCTCCCCTGTAACTTCTCCCATGCTCCCTCAATTCCTTCTCAATTTCCAGACCTCCTCTTTAGTTGTCTTTACATATGAATCAGCCTGCTAAGTCCAGGTATTTATTTGTTTGTAATTGTATTTGATTAGGGCTGATCTCTTAGGTTTGGAGAACTTATCCCATGTGGAATAAGACAGTGTACTTACTTGGAGACACACAGCATACTCCTTGATAACATTTGCTTTTACCAGTTATTCTAAGAGTCTTTTAAAAGTTAATTACAATTATACAAGTATTTTAATTGTGTATGTGTATGCACGCACTTGTGCGTGCCTGTGCGCGCGTGTGTGTGTGTGTGTGTGTGTGTGTGTGTGTGTGTGTGTGTGTGTGTGTGTGTGTCTGCAGGGACCTGAACTGTTGGATCCCCTGCAGCTGGAGTTGAACAGCCTGATGTGAGAGCTGGTAACTGCATCCTCCGGAAGAGCAGCAGACACTTAACCGCTGAGCCATCTCTCCATCTCTCCAGCCCCCATTCTGATCTTAATTGTACAAATTGATGGTGTCCAGTGTAATTACACAACATACATCTACAGTATGCTGTGATCAAACCAGGATACTGAAAGCTTCCATCTCCTTAAACACTTTAAAGGTTTTATTAGCACTTAATAATTGTATGTATTTACTGGATACAGAGTTTTGACTTATTTACTAGCCTGCTGTCACAAAAAGTCAAAATCCGGAATGGTTGTTAAACCATCGAAAAAGTGGAAGAAAAATATTTTCTGCTGTTTGATAATGCTAGGGCATAATTATATGTTTCCAGAATTGCAGCTTCAGGGAGCTTTGAAACACATAATTTAGCCTGCTTCTGCTGTGCGAAGTATTCTATTGGAGCAAACAGTATGGGGGCTTTTGTACTCAGTTCATCCAGAAGGTAGAGGCCTAATTTATGCTTTCAAAGTGAGGGAGAGAGAATGCGCCCAAAGTGGTCAATTTTAATTTCTGTATTTTCTAATTTTTAACATTGAGGTTAAGCTCTAGTTCCTGTGGAAGATAAATGTGTGTTTCTTAGAGCCAAAGGCAGAAAATTCTGGGCTCTGGAGCCCTTTGGTCTGGGGATGATAGGAATGTGGAGGGAAGAGTGAGCAGGCAGTTGGAGTTGCAGATCCCTCAGGACTGTGGAGAGTGGGAAGGGGAAATGAGCTTGGGAGGGCAGGCATTAGGAAGAACAAATGTCTCAACATTTAACAGCCAGAACTGTGTCCTGATGCTTGTCAGCTGGACATAGTTCTGGAGAGATTAACATAAACAGAGCCTTTTGCCAAATACCTTCATATACATCATCCAGTCTCACTGGGGAGACAATAGTCTGAGCAAATGTTACCTCGTTCCTCCAAGTTTCAAGATATGTGGCCCACCATGCTTGGAGCCTGTATTTTGAGATTTCAAATTCAGCCATCTTTTCATGAAGTAATATCTACTTTTCAAAATGAAGCTTCAGGCTATGCTTAGGATCCTGGCATGCCCAATGCCCTAGTGTCAACCCCCAGGGCACGTAAATGGGGCATAGTGGGACGATCTCTGTAATCTTAGCATTTGGGAGGATCAGAAGTTCAAAGTCATCCTACACTGCACAGAGAGCTGGAGGCTGGAACATGCCACCAAGCCACTTCCAATTAGGATAAGGATTACAATAAGAACCATTTCAAAGTCAGAGAGTAAACGGAGTGAGCAGTGCAAGGTCCAGGTCACCAAGAAGATAGTCACAGGGTAAGATGTTAATAGTAAACACCCTGGAGGTTGGGCTGCGGATAGGGATTTCAGACGATGACAGGGCTGTGTCAGGTGAGGCATACCTCTGCTCGGTGGCCTCACTCACAGATCAACATGTGAGTGAAGACAGCATGTCTACTCCAACTCAGAGCTAACCCAAAACTCCAATCAAAATATTTCAAAGGAGGGGCTAGGGAGACAGTGTGGTTGGTAAAGAGCTCACTGTACAGGCTCGAGGTACTAATCCAATCCCCAGTACCCACATTAAAGCTGGGAGTGGCCTGTAATCCTAGCCCTGGGGAGGTAGAGACAGATGGACCAGCCAGTCTAGAAGAAGCAGATCTGGGTTCAGTGTGAGACTCTGTCTCACAAAGATAAAGTAGAGAAGTGAAAACTCTTGATGCTAACCTCTGGCACACCGGAGTGCCAACAATAAGCATGCACGCACTCACGCACGTGCACACACACGCACACATGCACACGATATCCCTAGTAGACTATTTTACAGGAGATGGGGTTTAAACATCACTGACTTGAAACTGGCTTTAAGAGCACAGTTCACCTTCAGCAGAGGTATCAGGAACTGCTCCAGGTCCTTCCAAAGCTGACCTATACCTTACAGGACCATGGGGATATCTCCAAAGGCTGTAGAGAAACAATGGCTTTTCATTGTTATTCAGGGCTCCCTGGCCCTGGCTAAAGCCACTGTCTGTTCCCACAGACCTCCAGTCCCTCTCTCCTGAAGCACCACCCGCCGGCAGTTGCTGACAAGGCCAACACACTCTAGGTGCCCCGTGTGCTGCTGCACGCTGTGTTTGCATATTTTATTTCTGGTTTCAGGCTGAATAAGGATTCCAGTTCTAAGCAATAGAAACTACATAAATTATTAGCCAGGCCGTGTTGGCTTTGTGCTCAGGTGAACCTTGCCCCAGTTTTAGCTGCTGCCTCCACTGCTCTGTAACAATAAGCAGAGGACTGACATCACGCCAGGTGGGAAGAGGACAGGCTGGCCCATACTCTTGGTGTATTTTCCCCAGTTGGAGAATGCTTGGTCTATGGGCTGCTAAATGGTACTATAGGCATATTTATCCACATAGATATTAATCTCCAAAGAAGGGAGAAAGAATTGGTCACTGGTCTAAATGTTTACAAGGGTATGTAGATAATAAATTAATTCAGGCTTTTGATCTCAATACTTAGGAAACAAAAGCAGGGACAGATAAGTTCTTGTGAGTTTGAGGCCAGCCTAATCTACAGAGTAAATCCAAGTCAGCCTGGGCTACACCCTGACTCAGATAATAATAATAATAATAATAATAATAATAATAATAATAATAATAATATTCACTGGTTGTGAAGAGCCAGACACATGGGACCAGAGCACAGGTAGTGCAGAATGTAGTTTAAAGTAAATAAATGGGTTAATTTAAGTTATGATCTAGTCAGAGAAGAGTCTAGCTATATGGCCAGGGTATTTATAAATATATGTTGAGTCTGAGCCTTATTTCTGGGAGGAAAAACTAGGCCCCAACTTCAATATGGTACAGAAGCCATTGTAGCCCTGACAAAGCCAGACACGAAGCTGCAGGTTGCCATGGTCTGGGAAGGCCTGCCCAGCAATGCCACATAACTAACTTCCCTGGGCTGCATGCGGCCCTCTGCAAGCTCCACACCCGCTCCACATAGTGCCACTATCTGGGGACCAAGCATGCAAACATATATGCCTATGAGTGATATTCTACACTCAAACCAGGACATACATCAATGTATATGTTTTATGACTGCTTTCTGTGTTCATGTTGTTAAACAGAGGTGCATACTTCTCCTAACGTACTTACAATTTATATCTTTATATTTGAAAAAATATTTTAATATTTGCTTATACGTCTCTCATAGATAAATACTGTAATACTCAATATAGAAAAACTATATAGCTCCACCTACAGAGAGCTCACAGCTTACAAATACAAATGCAACATACACAATACATGTATATATGTAGACATTATATACATACTTTTGTATTTATGAATCTGTACGGGCTTGCTGTAGTGTTTTAAATGAAATGTCCCCCCCCCCCCCCC